>NW_024342648.1:430083-481291 GCF_902729225.1 Pteropus medius | reverse complement strand
AAAAAATGCTCACTGAAACTTATCTCTTGTTTTTTTTGTTTTTTGTTTTTGTTTTTGTTTTGTTTTTTTTTTTGGGTAATAGCCATTCTACCAGGTGGGAGGGGAAACCTCATCGTGGTTTCGATTTGCATTTCCTTAATGATCAGTGATATTGAGCACCTTTTTATGTACCCGTTGACCAATCACATATCTTTGAGGAAATGTCTATTCAGGCCTTTTGCCCATTTTTAATTGGATCATTTGTTTTTCTGTTAATGAACTGTATGAGTTCCTTATATATTTTGGATATTAGCCCCTTATCTGATATCTGATTTGCAAATATTTCCTCCCGTTCTGTAGGTTGTCTTTTCATGTGTCGATCATTTCCCTGGCTGTGCAGAAGCTATTTAATGCGATGTAGTTCATTGCTCATTTTGATTGGCTTGAGAGATGGCCAGAAGGATGGGTCTGCACCGATTCGTAGGAAACTGTTGATCATTTGGCTGAAGAGTCATGACTTGGAAAGAACAGGGTTGGAAGTTTAGTGACAGAGGTTTGGGGAAGAGGAATGTGGACGGACTTCTCAGAAGGGCATCCTCTGCAGAGGACACTTTCGATATCCAGGTGGATGAAATGACACGCTGTTTCCCAGCCACCCCAGTGCTTGCCCAATGGGCCCATGAACAAAGTGGCCACGATGGCAGGGGTGAATCAGGCAAGGGCTCAACAACACAGGCTTTCTCTGCCAAGGCCCACCTGGGCCTCGCTGCTGCTGAGGGACGAATGCGCCAACAGCACAGAATCGAACTGCCCCAGACATGGCACCATTCCCCAGAGAGCAGCCTGTCTGTGGTGGAGACAGCACCTTAAAGGGTGTGCCTGTGAGAAACGGTAAGTTTGAAAAACTCCACTGGGTAAAGAACCCCAATCAGCCAAGTTGCCAGTTGAGGATAAGAGAAAAATGGAAAAAGTAGTAGAAGGAAGTTATACGAATCGATTTTGGACTCCTGACCAGTTATAAAAATAAATGTTACAGCCATGTATAATTTCTTAATTATATTAGTTAATTATATATATACATATATATACATATATATAAAAATAATATAATATATAAAATATTTTCTTTTCTGCTTCCTCTCCTTACCCCCTATTACTTTATATAACAATTGTTTTGATGGGTAACTTTACAATTTAGTCTCCGAGTCACAGAATATTCAAGAGGGACTATGACTTATTCAGAGGAGAAACTAACATCATTAATACTGTGGCTGTCATTCGGAGATGATTGCAAAGGCTGTTGGGACTTTGTATCTCTCTCCTTTGGGGAGATGGTGAAAGCATATTTTTATGAAGGATGCTGGCATTTTGTCAGGCAGAAACATAAACTCGTCACCGTTGCTGATAGAAGTTCGAATACATATAGAAGGGTTTGTAGTGATGCTGAGAAGCCAAAGGAGCGGAAGGGGGAATTGTGCTCTGTGATGCTGGCATGGGGATTCTGCAACCACATTTTTTTCTTGTCTTCTGGCTCTCTGTTAGGTTCCACCAGGAGTGACACTAGAGGAAGACTGTTCACTTTCTATTCCTGTTGCTGTCACCCAGACTTGACTCTCAGCCTGGAAGCATCAGGTGATTCTCGTCTCCAGCTCAGAACCGGTCAAGGAACACCCTCATCAGAGGTCACGGTCCCAGATCTATGTGGCCCCTCGCCTAAGCCTTGGTAGTATTAGCAGCAGCCATTCAACACCCTCTCCCCAGAGTCTGATTTCTAGCTCTGCAGGGCCCCTCCTCTGAACTTCAAGGTTCATTACTCCACCTCTTCCTCTTGTTCTCCTGGCTCTGCAGTTATTACCTCTGTGCTATCTCGGTTCTTCCAACGCCTGCCTTCCACTGCCTGCTTAATCGAGTCTCTATATTCAATCCTCTCTGTTGAAATACTTTGTGTAGTTTGTTTTCCCATGTGGATCTTGACTTATAGTGTACTTTAATGGTTATTTAAAGTATGGCAAGAAGAAGAAATAAAAGGCAAAGAGATTGGAAAGGAAGAACTAAAACAGTCCCTATTTGTAGATGACGTGATTGTCTATGTGGAAAATCCCAAGAAGTGGACAACAAAACTCGCTTCTCTAGGTTGTTCTCAATGAGCGCTATGTTTCAGATTACTTACTCTGTCATTACTGGCCACAGAAGTCATCCCACACCATGCTTCTAGGCTCTCTTTATATTGCTGGGTCTACAGATAATCTTGCTGACAAATAGTGACCAGTTGTTCACTAATGTCCTTAATAAAACTGGAAAAAATAAAAATAAGAAAAATGGGCAAAGATATGAATGGGGAGTATACAGAGAAAAACCTCCAAATTCCAAGAAGCATAAAAATAAGATGCCTGAACTCATTGATTATCAGAGAAATACAAATTAAAATAACAATGAGATATCATTTTATACTCACTCACGTGTGCGCGCGTGCACACAGGTAATACCAAATACTGGCACATTTGGCATTGTAGGAATATAGAGATATAAGAGCCCTTTTGTACTACCACTGGGAATATAGGCATAGCCATTCTGGAGAACAATATGTTAGTATCTAGTTAAATTAAGTATACACCTAGCCCGAGTCCCTGTAATTCTGTTCTTAGGTATATATCACAAAGAAATTCTTTTACAAGGGATAAGGTGACATATATGACAAAGCTAATTAAAGCTTTATTTGCAGTGACTGGCGGCTGCAGGCAATCTGGACATCCATCATAGAGGAAGCAGATGGGACATTAGTGAACAACTGGTCACTATTTGTCAGCAAGATTA
The DNA here is from genome assembly GCF_902729225.1 of Pteropus medius. Taxonomy (NCBI): domain Eukaryota; kingdom Metazoa; phylum Chordata; class Mammalia; order Chiroptera; family Pteropodidae; genus Pteropus; species Pteropus medius. Next base: position 478,498 of record NW_024342648.1, on the reverse strand, counting down.
TCTGTAGACCCAGCAATATAAAGAGAGCCTAGAAGCATGGTGTGGGATGACTTCTGTGGCCAGTAATGACAGAGTAAGTAATCTGAAACATATCTCTCATTGAGAACAACCTGGAGAAGTGAGTTTTTTTGTCCACTTCTTGGGATTTTCCACATAGACAATCACGTCATCTACAAATAGGAACAGTTTTATTTCTTCCTTTCCAATCTCTTTGCCTTTTATTTCTTCTTCTTGCCTTACTGCACTAGCTATAACTTCTAGCACTATCTTAAGTTGCAGTAGTGAGAGCAGACATCCTCGCCTTGCTCCTTCGGATCTTAGAAGGAAAGCAGGATTTTTGTAGATGATACAAAAAGATGCTTAATCAAGGAACCCTTCTATTCCTATTTTTCTGAGAGTTTTTGATCACGAATGGGTATTAAATTTTGTCCAATGCCTTTTCTGTATCAGTTAATACCATCATATAATTTTTCTTCTCTAGACTGTTAATATGGTGGATCGCGTTCATTTTCAAGTATTGAAACAGACTGCGTTCCCTTGAACAGAACCTCCTTGGTCATGGTGTATAAGTCTTTCCACGATTTGCTGAATTTCACTCATTAATACTCTCTTAAGGAAATTTGTGTCTACCTGCATGAGGGACATTCATTGGCAGTTTTCTCTGTCTCTGCCTGCTTTTGTTATCAGGGTAATATCAGTTTCATAAAATGAATTGAAAATGTTTCCTCCCCTTCTATTTTCTGGAAGAGATTGTGTAGAATGGATCTTAATTCTTCTTTGACTGTTTGGTAGAATTATTCAAGGAAACCATCTGGGACAGGAAGTGGTTTTTGGTGGGGATTTTAAGTCATCAATTCAATTTCCTTAATATTTATAAAGTTATTCGAATTATTTATTTTATTTTGAGTAAGTTGTAGTAGTTTGTGTTTTTGAAGAATTGGCCCATTTCCATTTCTATTTAAGTTGTCGAATCTATGTGTGTAAGTTATTGGTAGAGTTCCTTATTATCCTTTTGAAGCCTGAAAGGTCTGTGGTGATATTCTCTATTTCATTCCTGATATTGGTCATTTGTGTCATCCCTTTTTTTTTTCTTTGTCAATCTTCTAGAGGTTTGTCAATTTTATTGATTTTTTTTCAAATAGCCAGCTCTTTGTTTCATTGATTTTCTTTATTATTTTTCTGCTTCCGATATCCTTGATTTCTGGTCTTATCTTTAGTTTCCTTCCTTCTCCTTGTTTTAGGTTCATTTTGCTCTTCTTTGTCTAGTTTCTAAAGGTTACTGATCTGAGACTTATTTTTTAACGTATGCATTTAGTGTATAAGTTTCTCCCTTAGCACCTCTTTAGCTGTGTCCCGTACATTTTGCTATACTGTATTTTCATCTCCGTTCAATTCAGTGTATTTTTTTAAATTTCCCTCAAAACTTCTATAACCCTCGGATTGTTGAGAAGTGTGTCGTTTAGTTTGCAAGCACTGGGAGATTTTTCCATTGTATTTCTGTTATTAACAAGGTGTTAAGCTGTCGGATGTCAATACTGGAAAGAGACCGAAGGGCCATATAATTCTACCTTTTTCTTGTCTCAATGGGAAGAAAACCAACCCTTCCTATTTGGATGGCTAGCAAGGCTGATGCCATTGAGAAGCTTCCCAAGACTCTGGTGTCACCTACGTGCCTTCCTTGCCAGCTGATATTACCCATTTAAAGCCAGAACTTGGCAGAGGCACTTGGCAGCGTTTTCCATTTACAGCCCCAAGTACGAGGATATGCATTTGCCACTGAATACGATTCTGCAACCAAAAGACTTTGCTGGAACAAGCGTGTCGGAGTCCGGACACCACGTCAAGGGGTAAGGTGGCCAGGCAGAGCCAACTAGTCACGAATCCTCGCAACTCTGGAAGAACTAAAGGTGTAAGAGACCCATTGAGAGGGGGTGCTGACGGCCATTCTTAAAGCCTTTCGGTAAAGGTGAATCTCTCATCGATTTCATCCACGATTTGTTGAAGATTTTTGTTTCTCGAAATGTACGTCCATGGATCCAAGGGTAGATCGAAATCACCCTCTGACCCCGACCACCTTTGTCTTGACTCTCGAAACACAAATTAGGGAACAGGTGGGAGGATGGCCAGGACTGACTATTTCCCCAGCATAGCAGCAGCTGCCCAGTTTGGGGGACTCTAGAGAAAGGCAAAGAAGAAAGGAAGAAACTAAAGAACTGCTGTGTCAGTTGCTAGGTTAGAACTCTTTCCTAAAGAGGACGATCTTTACTCTGGTCAACTTATAAGAGGGAGAAAGGAAGAAAGATGCTGTATGTCCTTATTACAGGAAGCCAGGCTGTCGGAAGAGGGATTATAGAAAGAGACTGGAGGAGGCAGGAAATTCAGGGACAGGAGAATCATGAGAGATTTTTACCCGAATATCCACAATTTAAAGGGGAAAAAAGACATTTTGTACTAACAAGTGCACCTATTTATGTGTAGATATCTCAGTTTAAATGTTAATGGAACACACGATGCAATATGCATATGACATTATTGAAATGTACTCTAGAAGCCTATATAATTTTATTAATCAATGTCACCCAATAAATTTAATTAAAAAAAAAAGATATAAGAAGACAGAATCGAAAAGTAAATAAAACATTAAGAATAGTCTTTTTTTTGCCAATAAAAATTACTTGGGGTTTAAAAATTAAAAAATAAATGTTAATGGGAAATTTATAAATTAGAGTAGGTAAACTAAGGAATTCCAGTTCACGTGCTCGCTTCGGCAGCACTTATACTAAAATAAGAATTCCAGTTCAACAATTGAAAATCTGATATGTTCCAGGTGTGCTGAGAGGGACCGTTACTTGTGCACAAAATGGTAGCATTTGAAATATATTTTCAAGCTGAAAGAAATTGTTGCATCCTTTTGGGCCCTAGAGAATAAAGACGTTGGTTAAATTCAAGATATAAAACAAAAATAAATAGTTTACTAAAGGGATGTACTCACGTGTAAAACAATATCCTTTGTCAAGAGCTCCAACAGCAGGAATAAAAGCTGTTATAAAAGAGTTAGAAAAACAAAATATAATTTTAATAAGACAATTGCCCCCTAACGCTCCCATACTTCTAATAAAGAAAGAAGATGCTTTAATCTGCTCAGGCTGCTGTAACGAAATACCGTGGACTGGGGGGCTTCAACAACAAACCTTTATTTATCTCAGTGCCAGAGGGTAGAAGTCCAAGTTCGGAAGGCTAGTCGATTCGGTTCACACTGAGAGCATGCTTCCTATAGATGGCTGCCTTCTCGCTGTGGATCCCACAGCCTTTCTTCGGTGTTTGTTGGTGCAAGACTTCGCTATCTAGCTTTCTCTTCTCATAAGGGGACTAAGCTCTTATAAGGACCCCACCCTCATGACCTCATCTAAACTTAATCATCTCCCAACACCCCCACCTCCATCCCATTGGGGAATAGAGCTTCGACATAGGAATTTGGGGAGACAGATATATCAGCCCATAACAGAAGGTAAATTTGATCAAGATGATCAAGCACTGCATAGATTTGTACAAGAATTTAAGGAAATAAATAAAACCGATGCTTCGTTAACCCCTGCAACTAGTCTGAGTCCAGTATCATCGTCTGCAAAGTTTTTCTATGGTCTGCTTTTTCTTTCTTCCCTTCTGTTTCTCTAGCAGACGAGTCTAAATTCTTGTTTGCTTTTGCTTATGGAAAAGGTCCAGTATTTACGGTAAGGCCTCCTCACAGGTTTCACACTCTCTTATTATTTTCTCTAGTCGTTTTCAGGAAAACTTAAGAGAACTGTGTCTCACCAAAGAGATCTATGGTGATTCAGATGTACATGACCTGCCATTAGCCTCAGAAACTAAAGAGCCAGGTGAAACTGATATTTTGGCTTTCTTACAATTTCTCCCTGGACAGCAACACAAACCTCAGTAGACATACTGAAGCATTGCCAAACCGAGGTAAGATACTCAGGGCAGCTGTTGTCAGCTGCAGGCCACAGAGTGTAACAGTCTCGGACACAGTTCACTTTGCAGATAAAACGGCCTACTGCTATTACTGCTGAAAAAAATCTTAGCCAATTTTGGGACTAGTACAGTATCATCAACAGTGGATTCACCCCAGCTTTAGCAGAGCCGACCAAACCTCTGATGGAGCAGTTGCATGAATACCCTTCAAGTCTCTGGTTTGTCCTTGGAATCTGAAGAGGCTTTTGAACAATTGTAATTGGCTTCTATGCTCCCTCCACCCCAGTTCTGGGGGTCCAAACTGTGAAACACTCCACCCGATTCATCGGATATTCCTGTTCATATTGTGCATCTGGCGATGTTTACTCATGGGTCACGTAACTGGGATAAAAGTGGCCCACTTAAGGCTTCCTGTACTGTGGAGACTTGTGAGAAAACTGGAATTTCATGCTTTGTCTGGAGTTGTGCCTGCGCAAGCAGAGGCGTCACTACCGTGACTAGAGCTGCGATTCTCGGCTCTGGATTTAAAATGAATATATGTGAGATATATATATATATATCTCCATATATCTCCATTACACATAACATGTTATATGTTTTTATATATAATATATCAGTAATAAATACATGTTTGGTATCCGTCATACTACAGGGTGAATTTGAAAAATCAGAGGCTTTCTGAATTCCATGGCAACTAAAATACCTCATGGAAAAAAGTGATAGTTGATTTGTCAGAGGCTTTCAGATATCAGTACAGTTGTCCCTCCTTATCTGCCATTTCACTTTCTGCAGTTTCAGCTACCCATGGGCAGCAGTGATCCGAAAATATTGAATGGAAAATTCCAAAATTGAACAATTCATACGTTTTAAATCTCGCGCTATTTTGAGCAATGTCATGAAATCTCGGGCTGTTTTGAGCAATGTCATGAAATCTCGCGCTGTTTTGAGCAATGTCATGAAATCTACATGACATGTTTTGAGCAATGTCATGAAATCTCGCGCTGTTTTGAGCAATGTCATGAAATCTCGCGCAGTTTTGAGTAGTGCGATGAAATCTGCAAGTGCCGTCAATCGCTGTCCCGCTTGGCACTTGACTCATCCCTTTGTCCACAGTCCATGCTGTCTACGCTTCATGCCCATTAGTCACACTGACTGTTGAGATATCGCAGGGCTTGTGCTCAAGTCACCCTTATTTTACATCAGAATGGCCCCAAAGCGATTCATATAACTTTTTTTCTTAATCAAAAGATTTTAATCGAGTTAATAGTAAGTAGTAAAAGAACGACATGAAAAGCCCCGCATTTTATACGTTTCGATTATTTTCCATTGTCTTTACTTGTAAGGTGTTGAAGGTGGGACCCATTTCTGAATTTTCCTAGTGGTGGAATGAGGTGCATATTATTCTGGAGCGCCACTCATGTTGAATTTATGGTTTGTCCGAATTAATTTACGAGCAGTAGGTGGTTTTGTTGTTGGAGGGACATCAGTCATACAATGATGCCATTCAGTGGTCACCATGCTTCCATCCGTATCCCAGAATGTGTTTTTGTCATTCACTTCGGTAGTATATATAACCCATCGATGACGGCCTCAAAACTGCTGTTGTCTTCATAGTATTTATTTCCATATTTGTCTTCCCCCACTCATGTACCAACCCTCACATCATTTGTCCTGAAGAAGGTTCGTAGACAGCCTTGGAGGCCACCGTGGCCATTGACCTGCCACAGCCCACGCTCCAGGACCGGCAGGAACTCCATCTTGTCCTGCAGGCTGGCCTCCCAGGTAAATAACTTTTTTTTTTTTATTACAGTATATTGTCATAATTGTTCTATTTTATTATTAGTTATTGTTATTAATCTCTTGCTGTGCCTGACTGATAAGTTAAACTTTATGATAGGTATGTATAGGAAAAAACAGTATATGTAGGATTCGGTACTATCTGCACTTTCGGGCATCCTCTGGGGCCTTGAGACGCATCCCTGTGGATAAGTGGGGATGACTGTATAGCATAGTAGAGCTCACACAGGGCAGAGGATGAGGTTCCCAAGGATTTTCCTGCCAGAGCTGCAAAAGCTGCTGTTAAAAAGCGAGGGGCTCCAAACGTAGAAGCTCCATTCTGAATACGATAAGCTTTTGTTCATTACAGAAAATGCTCCACAGAAGGCAATGGGTGAACGAACTGGAAAGGGGACTAAAAGAAGTTTGGGCCGTGGGAATTCCCTAACACAGCCCCTGTTAGTGTTGTCGTGTAAAAGTCATATGAGTAAGAGAGGAATTTTTTAAATTTATTTATTTAAATCAGTTTCAAGTATACAGTACATTGGTTAGACATCTATATAGTTTGTAAAACGATCCCCCCAATTGCTCCCTCCCTTCCCTGGCCCTCCACCTAGCCATCATATTAATGCTAACTGCATTCCCTATGCCATGCTCCCCATCTCCGTGACCAACTATCAGCTACTAATTTGTACTTCTTTAATCCTTCACCCCATTCTCCCAGCCCCCCAACCCCACTCTCCTCTGTCCGTCACCAAATTGTCCACTGTATTCGTGAGTCTGTTTTTGATTAGCTTGTTCTTTTTGTTCCTTAGATTCCACATATAAGTGAAATTGTATGGTATTTATCTTTCTCTGTCTGACTTATTTCACTCAGCATAATAACCTCTCGGTGCATCCGTGTCATTGCAAATGGTAGGATTTCATTTTTTGTTAATGGCTGAGTAATATTTCATTGCATATTTGAACCATAATTTCTTTATCCAATCGTCTGTCGATGGGCATTTAGGTTGCTTGCATATCTTGGCTATTTTAAATTGCGCTCCCATGAGAGGAATTTTAAAGGCACTGGACTCTTACTACACCCATTAAAAATGAAATTATTCAAAACGTATCAGAGAGATGTGCCATTTATCAGCAGAATTTTCTATAGACCACTGCCAAGGTAAGCACAGGAAGTTCTCCCTGATCCCTGGGATCCTGGTGGCAACTGAATTTCATAGAACTAATGTCTGTAAAAGGTAAGAGATTTTGTTTGGCTAAGAGGTGTGTGTGTGTGTGTGATCTCGTGACAGCCTCAAGTCTTGTCCTTTTCAAGAGCCACCGCTTAGGCAAAGGTAGCTCTTAATAAACATGACTTCTGCTTCTGGCATTTGAGTCAGACAGAAAAAGTAATTTTATTTCTACTTTCTTCCAGGATTTAACCACTCAAACTCTAAAATATTATTTGGTCAAGGTTCTGCAACCTACTATGTTAAGATGGCCTACAACTTTACCACATGCCTTGTTAAAAATTAGAGCGCCCCCTTTAAGCAAGTGTAGTCCTAGCTCCTTTTGACCTTATGTTCAGGAGGCCTGTGAATCTGCATCTGAGGCCAAGTTCTGTGCCTGATTTAACTGAATCCTTTCGTGGTCGTGCTAGATACTTAAAAAGGTTTCTCTCTTTCCTAGAAACCCTGAGACTTAAAGTCAGAAGGACCTGGAAGGGTCACTCCAAAGAAGTTGCTATCCCACTTGACTCAGAGATGTTAGGTACATAAAGGCCTTCCCAGAGGGAAGGTGGGCTGTCACTGCCCTGGGAGGCAGCCTTCCAAGTGCTGCTGATCATTCTTTGGGCCATGAGAGTGAAAGAAAGACCCAGCTGAATCCATGCTGACCCCCCGAAGCCGGTCCTTCAGGGGAGACCGGACTGTGGTTCCCACAAAGGACTTTTCTAGAGTATCTGATATTGGCAGTGAAGTCCACGGAAAGAAGAGGTATTCTAGTGAACTTCTCATAGTGGCCTAGACCATCCTATTCACAGTAGTGGGTATTTACATCACTTTAAACATTGCATTTACTAACAAACATGTAGTTGGTTAAAAATTAAAATTGGACTACTTAAAATAGTTTAATGCCAGGGAAAAAAAATCATCCCACCAAGTTCTCAGAGGGCCTCTGAGCCCAGCAGCTATAAAAGAGTCTAAGACGTCATTACGAGTTCAAAGTTACTGTTCACATTTAAGGGAACAATCAGGTACTGGGCCGTGACTTCCAGAAGAGATTAAATGATGGCGTAGAGAAGAAAAGCATCTAATTAGCAGACAAACAGAAATCCGGCACTTACAGGTAGATACTGCAAAAGACAGGTCTAATGTCACTCGATTAACGTTAGGACACGAGCTCCCCCAGTTCCGGTATAGATGGATAAACAAATGTTGGCTGTTGTTCAGGGAGATGTAATTGACTTAATGTTGTAATAATATGACTATTGATTTAGATTGGTGCAAAAAAAATAATGGCCCATAGGACGAGTTTGTCCCAAGACGCAAAACGTATATGACCGCGTACTTTAAAAACTGGGAATTCAATCGGTATTCTTGAACAGGTGCCTCATAATAAGACTTTGATGCTAGATGATGGCCATTAGTGTTGTTAAAAAAAAAATTCAACGGAGTAAATGCGAAGATCTAATTGGCTTTCTTAAGCAATTCCTGAACCAGACAGCATCTCTTCCAGCAACTAGAAGGGCGCTTGGGAGCGTACAAAATGGAAGTTTGTCGTAGAAAGAAGGATGGGACAAGGGAGCTAATAACGAAAGAAAAGAAAGGATTATTTTTGGTCTGGGACAGCTTTTCTTTGGGGAAAGAGAGGAGGAAGTGCTTTTACTATGCAGATTACTTCTTTCTTTTTATTTTTTATCAAGTTCTTTTATTTTGCTCTGGATTTATGACCGTATCTGTTATATAGTTTGGTGTTTATACCTTTCTGAGCATCCTTTTTCATCAGTTGCATATTTTATCATTCCAGAGTACCTCTTTTTATTCTATTCAGTGTTTTAATCCTGAATTTCACGTTACCTGATACTAATATCAGATATGAATGTTATCTCTCCCGTGTTTTGGTCCGTATGTGTTACATTTACCCACTCTTTTTATTATCCCTATTGCTTTCTTTGAAAGTGTGTGTTTTCTAAATAGCATGTATTCGTGTTTTTCCTTTTAACCTAATATGATAGAAAGTAAATTTTAATAGGTGAGATCAAATTATTACATTGAAAATGATAACGAATGCATCTTATTCATCGTTCTATAGATGTACGCGTAATAAAAGCGTGACTCTATATTTATTACTTTAGATCGTTTTTATCGTTCTTCTACTTTTCTTATTTATTTATTTAAATTAAAAATTTTGTCGTTCCCTCCATCCCCTTCCCCCTTTGGCAAACATCAGCTCGTTCTCTGCTTCTATGGGTCTGTTTCCGTTTTGCTTTGTTTATTCATTTATTTCTTATTTTTTTTAGCTTACACGTATAAGTGAGATCCTATGGTATTTGTCTTTCTCTGTCTTATTTCACTTAGGATAATATCCTCTAGCTTCTCTTCTTTCTTGGATGGGGTGGGGGAGGCAAAAAGGGCCCACGTGACAGACTACTCTACTGGTGCTTGACCAGAAAGTTCTAAACTGGTTGATTATGTTTTGGAGAGAGATCGAAACTGCAATTATATCAGGTATGAAATCTAGGTTTGGTATCTTGGGCTTTTAGCGGGAAAGACGCCATTTGGGGCCTGTGGTTTTCTCTTTAACGGTGCCTTTGTATTTCACATCTGAGACTCATTATTTGAGAAGTTCAAACAGTTACTGAAGGGCCTAAATTATGTAAATATGATGCTTCTTATATATTTGATGAAAACTCAAGAGAAATGTATTGGGCCTTACAAGAAAAACTCTTAGTTAAAAATTTAAATGATACAACTCCAACGTGAAGCTACGCCTTAGACTTGGATTGGTGAAGACTTTGTAAGAAACTTCAAAATGATACTCCAGTAGTTAACCATCTGAAAGCTCAATTAATAAGGATGTCACAATAGAGTAAAATTCACGTATGATGAAGAAAAATGCTCCCGCGTTGTTTACCAAGAATCTGATTTGACCCTCAATATCACTATGATACATTTAAAGGTTATTCTCCCAAGGCAAAGATGATACTGAATTTTAAAATTCATCCCATTGTAATTCTGCTCGTCGTTTTGCTTTGTATTTTATTTACTGGTTATTTAGGCGTCTGCAACTTGTCCAGAAAAAAAGAAAAAGGTGAAAACAACAATGGAGAGAATTAAATACCGTAAAGTTATTATTTCTTAGTAACACAGGTAGGTGATTGTCAGGGCAAATACGAATTAAAAATAAGAGTCTTAATTCTCCCCGTAGAAAATAAGGCCAGAGACTTCCCCCTCTCAATCTCGCCATTCATTCAGAATTTATTCCTTTGTCTTTTCAAATGTATGTAAATCTTGTTAATGGCTAAATCAGCTTCTGGCCATTCTTACAGCTCAGGAATGTTTCCTCCTCTCCAGGGCCGAGGAGCATCTTTTTTGAAATGTAATCAAAAGAAGGTATGAGAATACCCGGTTTCCAAGAGGAAATGGGTCTGACTTCAGCTGGAATGGGAAGCAGCCTCCGGGCTCTGTGAAGGGTGAGACTTCCTCCTGTACCCGCTTCCGTGCCGCAGGTGGCCTGTCCCACTCACCGCACTCAGCTTTCATGCTTATTCAATGATACGATTGTTTTCTTTCTTTTCCCCTTTTGTGGAGAGGCGTTCTGGGTTGGGAAGAGATTTTGTTTTTAATTACATTTGCCCCCCACGCTTTCACGCAATGGGGAAAGGGCTGTTTTTCATTCATTGGAGCTGTGTCAACTGAATGACCGTGTGGAGGGGGAAAATAAAAATCTTTTAAAAGTGAACTTTTACACAAGTCTAGCACACAGACAGAAAAGTGTGAAATCATAAATGCACCGCTTGATGAATGTTCACGAAGTGAACGCATTCGTGTGACCAAGAACCCAAGTTCAATGGCCAGGAAACCCTGAAGCAAACCAGAGTATGTCACTCCCAAACTGGCCCCATAGCCATATTGATTATTTCGAAGCAAAGACTTGTAAAAAAAAAAATAGGTGCAAGAAGGACACTCTGAGCTTCCTTTTTTCCCCTGAAAGCAGGAAATAAAACTCCCCTTTGAAAGGCGCCCTCTCAAATCAAGAGGAAGGACTTTCTCATCACTAGAGACAGGGGATTGGGGGCCTGGAAATCTGTCAAACAAACCTCATTAAACTCAGCCTTGTGTTTCTAGCCACCTCTCCACCATGGGCTACACCTAGCCCAGACCCCTTTGTTGTCGATCATTTCTTTGTCTAAAATGTATAAAAGCTTCCTGTTCTGGTCACTTCTTCGTGTCTTCATTCTCTTCTGAAGGCTCCCATGTACGTGTAAAATATTTAATAAAACGTGTATGCTTTCCTCCTGTTAATATATCTTAGGTCAGTTTAATTCTCAGGCCCAGGCAGAGACCCATAGAGGGTAGAGGAGAATTCCCCTTCACCCCTTTAGGTCATCACCCTTCCCAAAGACAGAGATGTATTTTGCAAAAGCAGCTGGAGCTGGGGAGGGGAGGTGGGGTGGGAATGGGGAGGGCAGAAACCAAAGACAGAAAGTTGTTGGGAGGCCACAGCCAAGCTCTGTGCAAGAGATAGTGGCGGGACTCAGGCCGAGAGAAAAGGAGGGGCCAACTCTTCTCCCCAGGAACTCACAAGATGCATTGACTCAGGGTTAGCAATTGTGACCTGGCCCCGAAGTTTTCCAGCGGCCCCCAAGTTTTCCAGCGGCCCCCAGAACGATGTGCAAATGCCTCTGCCTCCAAGGGACTTGCATATCGATGCACTTTAGTGTGTCAAGGAGTGGAGAGGTGTAAACTTGAGAGTACCGATAATATCCCCTCCCCCAGAAACTCAGTTTGCATTGACTCCCAGAGGCAGTAGCGATCTGATCTTAAGAATTTCCAAGGGCTTCCCTTAAAATTTAAAAAGTGCCCAAGGCCCTGATAACAAAAACAAAAGGCCAAACAGAGCGGGGGCAACTAAGCTTTTATTGAGATCAATAAAAAATAGCTATTCGGGACTCACTGATTCAGGCAGAAAGCCAAAAGGTGTTTTGATTAGGGGACAAAGGCAATGGGCACTTATGGAGAAGGGGAAAGGGGACAATTACATCTGTAGAAAGAATGCATTGCTTTTTTTTTTATTTTTACAGCTTGCAGATATATTTGTTTGCATCCTAAATTGTCATCTTTCCCAAAGATTTCCTGTTCCCCTTATCGAGCGCGACTTCTTTTGTAAATGGCCTGAGTCTCTTTTGAAATGGGTAAGGCACAGAAAGCCCTCAGCCGCCATCAACATCACAGGGGCTGCAGACTGAGGAATGCATCACTCCCGGTGCAGATAGCATAACAAAATGATGCTGATTGTTTTAAATTTTTAGTCAAGTAGTCATCAGTCTAGGAGTCATAATATCTGCTTTCTTGTTATCATTGCAAACAGTTCTTTGGGACAGAATATTGCCCTAGGCCCAATCCAAAGGTTATTTTTCCCTGTTTTTAACTTTCCAAAGATTCGAGTCGAGTCCTCTGGCATGGCAACTCAGCTTCATTTTAAGGTGTCTCTATTTACATTATTATTTTTTTACGACCCAAGAAGTATAAGCAAATGCTCCGCCCCCAAGGGGACTTGCATCTCAGTGCAATGTACTTTTAAGGGAAGAGTGTACTTTTGTCTGTTTCCTGGCATTGTTAAAAAAACAATCCCCAAACCGACCTGATAATAAGACTAGAGAGCCTTCCTGAGCATCTTTAGCTTTCAAGTCCTTTTTTTTTTTTTTTTAAGAAAAAAATATCACCGCCTGACACTCTACACAAAAATCAATTCCAGCTGTATCGTAAATCGAAAAATAAAAGGCAGAACAACAAAGCTTGTAGAAAACTACAGGAGAACATTTTCATGATCTCGGGGCTGGGAAGGATTTCTTAAACAGGACACAAAAAGCACTAACCATAGGGAAAATATGGATACCTCAGTGTTTTGTGAGTTCTGCTAGCACTAAACCAATGTATTAGTCCTCACTTATCTTCCCCGTACCACCTCTTACACACACACATACTCCCCGCAGTGTGGCTTCTGTTCAGTCTCCATTCTCTCTACCCCAGGTCTCCAAGCTCCTGTTTTATGCAACACACGTAGGCTTACTGCTTCAGGATGGTCCCCTACCTACAGAAGCGTACTTTGTTTCCAGTGTTTTCTGAGAAGTGCTGTCCCTTGGCTGCTTTGCTGTGCTCGCTGCCTTTTAATTGCACATATCTGCTACATGGCTTCTGTTCCATCCGCTCCCCACGTCCCCAGGTCCTATAGCTCTTGCCGTGTGCTGGGATACGGGGGTCCCACTTTAGAGAAAACCCCGTGCATAAAGCGCACTGCTCATATCTGGGATATGAGCGTGGGGCAGCTACTGACCGCACGCCTGTCCCCTGCGGCTTCTATGTGAATTCTAGGTGCCTTGAGAAGCCCCCACACCCTGTTTGGGACTGAGGATTTGTGGGAAATGCTTTTGTGAGACCATTAGAAGAGTCAAAGCGCTGTCTCTCATCTGAAGGTTCACACGTTCGTACTCTTTTAAAGGGATGGATGTTAAATTTTATCAAATGCCTTACGGTACCTGCTGATGTGATCAAGCAGTTTCCTCTACTTGCTGAGAGATGACTTCTGTGAAACGATTTCGTGATGTTGAATTCTTGTATTTCTGGACTAGAGCCTACTTGGTCATACGTTATGTTTTCTTCTTTTGTTATGTTGCTGGAGTCCGTTTGCTTATCTTTTCTTTAGAATGTTTGCACTTTTATTCAAAAGTGAGAGTTGTCCATAGGCTTCGCTCTGTACTCTCTTTAGTAGGTTTAGGTATCAGATTTCTTGTTATGGAAGAGCAAGGGACAAGACTAGGTAACGCGGCCCCGAAGGTGAATGAGCGGGGGCTTCTGTAGCAAATAACAGTTCTTTTCATAAAGCTATAATAGTGAACAAAGCCTGACATTAACACAAGGGTAGACAAACTCGACAGTGGGGCAAAACAGAGTCCTAAAAAACTCCTCAAAGATGAACTTTTTTTTTTTTAAGATGAATTTTTAATAGGTGACACAGGTGGCAGATCAGGAGGAAAGAGGGAATAATTTGACAAATGCTGAAGGAACTATCCAGTAATCATTCATTATACACAGGGGAAATCTTCCAAGTTGCTCAGTGGATGCCTGCATCCACAGATGGTACGTTTTCACTTAACAGAAGTACTTTTTGGCTTCTCTTTGGCATATCCTAATTGCCAGCATCGCTACTCTTGAGCTTTGGTGCCATTATTAAGTAAAATAAGGGTCATTTCAACACAAGTACTGTGATACTATGACAGCCCATCTGATAACTGAGATGGCCACTACGTGACTAACGGACGGTGGCATGTAAAGCGTGGATATGCTGGACAAAGGGATGAGTCACATCCTGAGTGGATGGCACTGGACTGAGCAAGATTTTATTATGCTATTCGGAAAGGTGGACAATTTAAAACGTATGAAATGTTTATTTCTGGAATCTTCCATTTACTATTTTCAGATCGTAGTTGACTGTGGATAACTGAAACCGAGGAATGTAAAACTGTGGATAAGTGAGGACCACCGTGGGTGATTCATAAAGGGGAAAACTAAAATTGGATCCCTCTACCACATCCTACACAAAAGTCATTTCCAGATGGATTAAGGAATTAAATGTCAGAAAGGAAACCTTAAGATTTTTATAAGAAAGGGTAGGTGAGTATCGTTCTGAATTTGGGGTAGGGAAGGAATTCTTAAACCAGACATGAAAGCATTAATTATGTAAAATGTCATTCAACTACATTAGAATCGGGAACTCTGTTTACCGAAAACTCCTTAAAGAAAGTGAAAAGGGGAAAAAAAGTGAAAAGGTTAGCCACAAACTAAGAAAAAAATATTTGCAATACATGTAACTAACAAAAGATTAGTATCCAGAATATATAAATAATTCCTAAAAATCAATAAATAAAAGGAACAAAAAAGCAATATCAAGATGGGCAAAAGACAAAACCAGGTAGAACACAGAAGAGAAAACACATATGGCCAAGAAACCACTGAAGAAAACAGAGAAATGTAAGACCGTAGCGAGAGATTACTTCGACCCATCCACCTGGAGGAAGGAGAAATCCGAAAATACCAAAAGTTGAAGATGACTTAGATCCCCAAGGGTCTTTTATACATTGCTAATGACAGGGTAGGTAGATAGGTAGATATGAGCCTGAGGGAGAGGGACAATGAAGGGTTAACCAGGCCCCAGAGACCAGCTCAGCAGAAGAAAATATACAGCCAGGGGTCTGGCAGGCTTGGGGAGCCTCCCTTAGTCCCCCAAGGTCAGGAGCCAGACAGGCAGACCGAAAAGCCTAGTAGTGCCTGGCACCTTTCTTCCCCCTTCCCCCGAACCCCCATCAGTTAACTGCAATTGACCATTATACGACCTTACTCCGGCAGTACTCAACAAGTACGGGCAAAATAGTTAACTGGGCATGCGTTATCCTCAAAATTGCCACGGCACAGGTGTACGACTTCCCATTTACAGACACACACTGCACAGGTCCCAGCTTGGAGGAGGGCCTAAGGCAGGAGCAGAAAATTCGTGCCATTTGAGGTAAGAGGGACAGACCGAGGGAGAACAAAGAAACCCTGAGGCCTGTATAAACTCCACCCCTCAACTCGTCGTGTCCCCAATCCTCTATCAAGGAGCCTGCTTGGACTTTGCCCCAGTGTACTTTACTCTGCCTACTTAATAAAATCACTTCTGTTTGCTACTTTTCATTCGCTCTTTCTTCTCTGAGCGTCGGACCTCCATGTAAATCTTTTGTTGGAGATCCAAGGACTGAGCTCCTGACTCTCGCAACGCAGACGCCTGACTGCCAGTAACACGAGTGGGAGCATAAATTGATAGGACCACTTTGGGAAACCATTCGGTCTCGCCTGTCAAGTTGAACATGCGCATATCTTACACTCTTGGACACACTTGCGAGAGGAACTTCCATATGTTGCACTAGAAGATGTGCACACAGCAGTTCAGAGAAACGAACGGGAAACAACCAAAGTGCCCATCATGGAAATGACATCGTGGAAAAAAAATCTTAGTTATAATAATGTTGACGAGAGAAAAGCAAGTCCCGGAACACTACAGACAGGATACTTTTTGCATAAAGTTAAGAATCTGCTAAACTGAAATATAATTTTGGGCATATATAAATATATAATAAAGCTATATAAAAAAGGGCAGCAGCTCAAGTGTCATTGACAGATGACTGGATAGACAAATATGACCAATTCATACAGTGGAATACTACTCAGCCATAAAAAGGAATAGAATTCTGACACACGCTGCGACACATATGAACTTTGAAAACATTACGCTAAGTGAAATAAACCAGTCGTCAAATGACAAATATTATCCCACTTATATAAAATAATTCATAGACAGAAAGTAGGTAGAGGTTGCTGGGAGTTGGGGGAGCAAAACGGGGAGCTATTGCTTAATGAGTAATGATTTTTAGGGGCGATTAAGGGGTTTTGGAAATTGTGATGATTGAATATTGCGAATGTAATTAATACCTTGAATTGTGCTTAAAAATGGTTAAAATGGCAGAATTTGTGTTATACGTAGTCTATCACAATTTGAAAAAGCAAGAGAATGGTCGATCCAAATGCAGACTATTGGTCTCTGTGAGGTGTGGGGGGTGGGCAGTCAGGATGCTACATGGAAGTTACTGGCGATGGTCCCTTGCCAGGGTTGGGTAGTGTCTTCACAGTTCTTAATGAGCTTATTTTTAAAATAAACCAAACGAAAGCAGACCTTGAGGGGACTAATTTGAAGGATAGTGAGTAATCCGATTCTATGCATCTGAATTAAAAAAAAAAAACTAGAAAAGAAATATCCATGTTCCTATGAGCCAGGACACATTCTCATATAGAACATGAGAAGCTCCCTGGGACCCTCCTATTTGCTTCCTCCACGCCATCGACAGGCTTTGTTTTCAGTTTTGCAAAATGGTATAGCAGAAATAAACCCCTACGAGTGCTGTCAACTGATCCTTGACGAAGGAGCAAAGGCAATTCAATAGAGAAAGGATAACCTTTTTAAAAAAAATGGTACTAGAACGACTGAAAGTCCATATGCAAAAAACAAAAAAAGGTATCTAGACAGATCTTATATCCTTCACAAAAATGAACTCAAAACGGATCATAGACCTAAATGTAAAATACAAAATTATAAAGTCCTAAAAGATGATAACCTAGGGAGAAATCTAGGTGACCTTGGGTTTGGTGATGATTTCTTTGGCTACAACATCAAAGGTACAACCCGTGGAAGATGCACACACAAAGATTATAGCCGTGTTAGGAGACAGCAACCTTGTCACTCTAGGATGACAAAGGATGAAGAGTCAAGGTTCCCCAGAAAAGAGAAGCTGGACAGAGTTTCCGGGTCCTAGTCTGGCCTCGGCGTCCCTGAAAGTTGCTTTGTTGGGAAGCCAGTGGGCGTGGTCACGAGCAGGTACTGAGAAACGGGTCCCCAGTCGGACATCTGGCAGGACTGGAATGGGGACCAGAGACCTCACATCCAGTGGAAAAATAGAAGAATGGGCTCCTGACCTTTTTGCAGCAATAGGAGTGTGTAAGAGTGGAATCCTTCTGTGGGGTGACCTGGTGCCCTCAGTTGGTCCAAGCTTCGGGGCGTGGAGGGAGAGCAGCATGGTCACAATAGGACAAGTTCAGAAAAGAATCCGGGCAGGCTTACCTTGGCATTTGGTCTTCAGCAACAAATACTACAATGGCTACAACGATCATCTTGGTGAAAGCCTTCACGCCTGTGTCTTGAGCATCCTGTTCTGTTCCAGCCCGGCCATCCACTATACCTGTGACCCCCCTGCCATGCTGGGATGTCCCTCCACCCTCATCCTCATTGCCGAGCTTAGATCAAAGTAGCTGCCCCTGGATCAACTGACTGTCTCTGTTCTCCTTCCTCCCTACAATCTCACATGGCTTTGTATTTGTTAGGGTTTTCTGATTGCAGGAAGAAACTGACTCTAACTTAGGCAAAAAAAAAAGGGATTTATCAGGCATGATGCTGGGTAGGTCACCAAATTGATGGAATGCCTGATCAAGCAGGTCTTGGGATGCACAGGCGTGACCTGTTTTGAGTGGAGCTCAGAGCAAGAAAGCCCTGCAGAAGGTCTGGGCTGCAGTGCAAACTGCTTGGCCAATAGAGCCATGAGACGCAACCAACCTAAAGGTGCACAAGAGAGATCTGTCCATGGTAGATTATGATGCTGTGCATGGGCTGTGGCATCCTAAGAGAAGGATCCCAGCATGGACCCATAAAGGTTGGGAGTAAGGCCATTGGCAGAGCTACTCACCACTCAGAAAGCAGCTGCTAGCAATGCCACTGGGCTGTGGCGCAGACAAGCGCCTATGGGACTGGAGCTGCCTCTCTTGAGCCGAGTGCTGGCGATCCCACCAAGTCACGTGGCAAGGCAGGCAAAGCAGCAATGTGATGGAGACGGCACTTTTGGAACCAGGCCCAACTGAGGCAAGAGGGTCAAGTCAGGTACATGAACAGGTCCAGACCCCAGGGCCCCTGCCTCCATCACACTGGTACTCACCCTCAGCTCACGCCTGTGGACTCATGGCTAGAGTTTCCCTATAACTGACTAATAAGGGGAAAACATTCAGACCTGGATCATAGATGGTCATCTAAATATGCTGGTAAAAACGGACTGCTGCCTCACTACGGATCCACTTAGAGGTCATGCGAAGGAGGTGAAAATTGGAGTGATGCAGCTACGAGTCAGGGAACACCAGACATCGCTGGGAGCCCCCAAGAACTTAGGACCAGACGAAAGAGGACTCTCCCTTAGGGCCCTCAAAGGGAGCACGGCCCTGCTGACACCTTCATTTTGGACTTGGAGCCACCAGAAAGGTGAGAGAATACATTTCTGTTGTTTTAAGCCACCAGGTTTGTGGTCCTTTGCGGTACAGTGGTCCCCTCTTCAGGTCTGGGGCAGCCAGTTCTGAGATGCACTCTATCCAGCTCCTGGCAGGTCAAGGCCCAGCAGCCAAGTGCCCACCAACTCGAGTATGCATCCTGGCTTTCATCCCGAGACCACTTTCCAACACAGACAGTCTGCACACCAGCCCTTGTCTCAAGGTCTGCTTTTTGGGACACACACATGTCTTTTCTAAACCAAATGTCAGGGAGGAAAGAAGGGCTTTGGAGGGGACTTCCCGCACGGCTGCCGTCTAATTAAACAGCCCGGTTTGCTTAATGATTTCGTCACTTGCCAAACTGTGCTAAGGTGTGCAGCCAGGGGGCCTGGGCTCAGCAGCTCTCCTCGGCACCCATGGGAAGCCCGCCCTCAATCCGATGAGCCTTCCAGGCAAAGGCCTTCTCTCTCTCTCTAGGCTTGTCCAAGAAGAGAAGACAGGTTGTGGGAGAGAAGAGATGAAGGGAACGTTTAAGCGCTGGGTCTGAGCGCGGGCTGGGGATGGGAGACACAGGCAGGTAGGCAGCTGCCGGTCGGTCCTCTGCTAGCGCGAAGACCCCAGGGCATCCCACGCCTCTTGGCCGACTCTCCCCCACGATTCACTCCACCTCATGTTTTTTTTTCCCCTTAAAAAAAATTAACAAAGGTGTCCATTTCAACGACAGCAAAGGAACGGCTGAGTTGAAGGAGAGAAGCCTTCATTAAAGGGAAGACGGAGGGACGGATAGGGGCATTTGGGCTGCGGC
Organism: Pteropus medius; assembly: GCF_902729225.1. NCBI lineage: Eukaryota > Metazoa > Chordata > Mammalia > Chiroptera > Pteropodidae > Pteropus > Pteropus medius. The sequence continues at coordinate 458,848 of NW_024342648.1, read as the reverse complement.
GTGGAGGACCTGGCTAAGGGGCTGATATCGCACGCTCATCCGGAGGCCCTGAGCTCTCTGGGGGAACCCAGAAGGCGCTCCTCCAAACTGGACCCCTGTCTCCGGGTCAGGCACCGCGCAGGCGGCACGAGCTGTGCTGGGCAATCCGGGGCTCGACGCCAGGGACCCCCCAAACCCCCTTCCGGGCTCCGCCCCCGGTTTCCCGCGCCGGCTCCCGCAGCCTCCCGCCGCTCGCGCTCCCACCCAGCCCCGATCTCCTCTCCCGCGCGCGTGCGCCCCGTCCCCGCGCCCCTCCCCCGCCGCCGCTGCCGCCGCGGGCGCGAGCGCGTGCCCGTCGTCCCAGGCGGGAGCTGGAGACAGCGGGGCCGGCTACGGGCCAGAGAACGGGCGCCGGGAGCGCCGGGAGCGCGGCCGGGCGAGGCGGGAGCGCGGGCGCGGGCCTGGCCGCGGGCGGGGGCCGCCGCCGCGCCGCCGCGCCCCAGTCGGCGGGCCGGGCCGCGGCGCCGAGCGCGAGGGCCGGGCTCCCGGGGCCGGCGGCCATGGGCGGGAGCCGGAGGCGGCAGCGGCAGCGGCAGCGGCGGGCCCCGCGGGCGGGGAGGCGCGCGGCCCAAGGCCCCTAACGCCCCCGGCGGCCTGGCGCGCCCCCGTGCCTCCTGGGGGGCCGTAGCCAAGCAACGCCCGGCGCGCCCGCCCATCCCCCGCTGCCCTTTTTTTTTTTCCCTGGCCGGGTGCGAGGAGCATGCCTGGCAGCAGCCAACAGAGTTAACCGAAGGGGCATGGGTTGACCCCCTCTCGGGGGCGTGTCCCCCTCCCCCGCTAGGCGGCCCGCCCCCCACGCTAAGATATGGCCCCCGGCCCCGGCCCGGGACCCGAGGTCCCTTGCACCGACCAGTGAAAGGCGTTTTCTCGTTCCCGCTCTCCTTTCCTCGCCGGCTAGCACCATGGGATGTAATATGTGCGTGGTCCAGAAACCGGAGGAGCAGTACAAAGTGATGCTTCAGGTAGGGCGGCTAGGCCGCTGGGGCGGGGGGCGTGGGTGACACCTGGGGAAGAAGCCAGCCCGGGGGTGGGCCTGATGGAACCGGGTCAGCATACGTGGGAGGGCTGGAGGGCTCTAGAGGAAGAGGTAGGAAGCCATCCTCCTCTTCAATTTCTGTGGTTGCTGGGTATTGGCGCTCTGTGGAAACCAGTCACAGACAGGGGGAGCTGCGTGGGCATAGGGATGCGGGGCGCATCCTTCGGGCGCCCGGAGTAGATTGGGACGCAAGCCCTGGGTCCAGATCGGACCCGCTCGGGAAGTAAGGCTCAGCCCAGGTCCTGCGCGCTTGCACCCCTGGCCGGCGAGCTGGGAGGCGCGGTGCTGCAGGCGCCGGCGCGGGGTAGAGGTTGCATGGCAACGGGCTCCGTTTTCTGCACACGCTTGCGGTGCTGGACCCAGGGCAGGGCAAGGAGCCGGGCTCCCGCGTCCCGACGGGCGGCCAAATCCAGGTCTCCGAAGGACAGGAGCGCAGGAGCGCGCGGGCGACCTGGTGGCCCACCTACGCCCGGTCCGGGCCGGGGTGCCTAACCCGGCACCCACTCTCTGCCTCGGCCCTGCCCAAACGGTGGGCTCCCAGGCCTTGCGCGCCTCCAGTGAGTGGCCGCTGCCAGGGTCAGCGGGGAAGGCCGCCCGCGGGCGGCGGTACCTGGCCCGCTCTGGCCCGGTCTGGCCCGCTGGGCCTCGCTCTGTCCCGCTGGGATCGGGTTCGGGAATGACCCAGGCTGTGTGGACCGGGCGGTGCGTGGCTGGGAGGAAGAGGAAGAGGAGACACCGGGCTGTGCACTCGGACCTGGACCTCCGGCCCCGAGGCTGGACAGGGTCTTCCTTGCCTGTGCGTGGCGTGACATCGTGAGTGCGTGCCTGTGCCCAGTCTGTGTGTACGCGGAGGCTCCTGCGTCCGCGCGTGTGTGTACTTTCTGTGTGCGCTCTGAACTGTGTAGAGAAATGTCCTATATGGTGTGGCCTGAGGCACCCCCGGGGCTAAGTGGAGGGAGTTCAAGGTCAGAGGGAGTCAGGATCCAGGGATAGACCGGGCACAGACAGGTATGCGCTTCAACTCCGTGTTTATTGGTCCGGACTGGGGAGCAAGTGCAGGCTGGAGCGGCGTTGGCCGGGGGAACGGGGTCTCCTTAGAAGAATAGAGGGAACCCCTACATCTGCTGGGGCGCGGGCAGGGGGAAGAACCAGTGCATGGGGGGATCGGGGAAGCCGGGGAAGCCCAGCATTGGTGCTGGGAGCCTAGACCCTCCGGCCCGGGGAGAGGGGCAGGAGTGGGGACTCTTGCCCGAGCCTGGCGACGCTCCGGGGGGGCGTGCCTCCGGGCCGCGCGGAGCACTCAGCTTTTCCCGCTCCCTTCCCTCCGCCTTCTTTCTACCGTTCTCTCCACTCCCCTTCATCTCTCCTTCTGGCCATTGCCTCCTCGTGGGATCGGGTTCGGGAATGACCCAGGCTGGGACCGAGAGGCAGTCCCGTGGAATCCCGGGGGCTGCCGGAGGGAGGCGAGCTGCTTGGTCGATGAGGCCTTGGAATCTCATCCTCACTGCTTTCTTTCTTGGAATCATTCTATCAAAAAGCAAGCGGTTCCAAAGCGGTGGGCTCTGGACTCTGCCGGGGAGGCATTGATATAGTACTTCATTTCAGGCCGGTCTCATGGGGATGTGTGAAAGCGGAGGGCAACGTGCACCGCGCTCCACGCCCGGAAATGAGCCGTGGTTGGGAGCCGACACTGGGTAACCCTTGGGGCTCCCCGTGGCAGTCACAGGTCGGACTGGGAGTGCCTTTACGGGACTCCATGTTGGAGGAGGGCTTGAAGAGAAATTCCTGGACCAGGCTTTCCTCCTTGAGAGAGAGCCCCAAGGCCTGGGCTCTCTCTCCCCAAGGCCCCCCAGATTGGACGGCCTCCACCGGCCAGCCGCCTTCCGCTGTTAACTGGTCTGGGCTGTAGCCATCCCTGACCAGTCCCTGGGGATGCTGCTCTTTTTTAAAGCTCCTGCAGAAGTTTGGACAGAAGGGGAGACTGGATGCAGTTTTAAAAGCGGAACCATTCTTGAAACTTAAGGGAAGGCAAAAGAGGGTTGAATTTTCTTAAATCTGGAAAGCAGAAGAAACCATTAGCTATCCCAGGTGACCCCGTTTGGGGAGCTGGAGTCCCAGGCACAGCCTCTTCTCAGGGGAGAAGGAAGCTTTTGTCCCAAAAAGACCAGGCGGCTTCCAGGACCCCTTGCCTGGCCCCCAGTGCTCCTTAAACACTTGCTCCCCCAGCTTCGGTGGCACTTCTTCTGACTCCATGCCCGCCCGTGGCCTCTGCACCTTACCCCAGAGTAAGGGGCCCCACTGGGAGACAGTGCAGCGCGGAGAAATGCGCGCTCACACCTGCACCACTTGCCACGTGGCTTCCTTGTGCCAGGACTCCCCGGAGCCTCTGCCTAGATCCCCAGAAATCCCTGACTCCCAGGTTAACAACCTCCGAGTCTCTATCCTAGCCTTGAATTCCAGGTCCTTTTCTCCTGATGACTCGCAGGCATTTTAATGAGATATAATTCTCATACCCTCGTAAAGTGTACAATTCAGTGGTTTTTAGTATATTCAGAGTTATGCAACCATCACCACTCCCTAATTCCAGAACTTTTCTGTCACCTTAAAAAGAAACTCCGTACCCATTCCCAAGCCCCCTCCCAGCCCTCTCAGCACTCTGTTTACACACTGATTTTCACTGTAAGGCTTTTGCCTTTTCCAGATATTTAATCTAAATGGACCCATATGACATGTGACCTTTTGTGTCTGGCTTCTTTCATTTATCGTGTTTTCAAGGTTCCATCCATGTTTTAGCATGGATCAGTACTAAAATGTCTTTTTATCGCTTAATAACATTTCCTTGTATGTCTATACCACCTAATATTTATCCATTCATCTGTTGATGGACATCTGGATTGCTTCCACCATTTAGCTATTGTGAATAATGCTGCTGTGGGTGTACAAATATCTGTTTGAGTCCCTACTTTCAATTTTCTTGGGTATATACCCAGAAATAGAATTGCTGGATCGTATGGTAATTCTATTTGATTTTTGAGATGCTGCTGAACTGTGTTCCACAGGAGCTGCACCATCTAACATTCCCACCAGCAATATAAGAGTTCCAATTTCTTCGCATCCTTCCCAATACATGTTTTTCATAATAACCATCCTACTATGTGTGAGGTAGTAACTCATTGTGGTTTTGATTTGCATTTCCGTTGAGCATCTTTTCATTTGCCATTGGCCATTTGCATACCTTTTCCGGAGAAAAGTCTGTCTTTCCCAGGACCACGCTGCTTTTACTTACCATAGCTTTGTAAGTAGATTTTGAAATCAGGAAGTGTGAGTCCTCCGACTTTGTTTTGGCTATTCTGTGTCCCTTGAGTTTCTACATGAATTTTCAGATCAGCTTGTCAATTTCTGAAAAGAAGCCAGCTGCAGTTTTGTAGGAATTGCATTGAATTTGTAGATCAGTTTGGGGGGGAGTATTACCCATGAACATGGAAAGTTTTCCTATTGAAGTCTTAAGTTTCCTTCGCTGATGGTTTTACACTTTTGTTAAAGTTATTCCTGAGTATTTTATTCTTTATGGTGCTGTCGTAAGTGGAATTGTTTTCTTAATTTTCTTTTTCACCTTTCTTCTTGCCACCGTATTAAAATACAATTGATTTTTGTATGTTGAGCCTGTACCTTGCAACCTTACTAAACTCATTTATTACCTTTAGTAGTTTTCAGTGAATTCTTCGGAGATCACGTCATGGGCAAATAGAGATAGTTTTACTTCCTTTCTAATTTGCATACTTTTTGTTTCTTTTTCTTGCCTCTTTACTCTGACTAGAATCTCCAGTACAGTGTTGAATAGAAGTGAGAATCCTCGCTTTGTTTCTGATCTAAGGAGAAGCTTCTAGTCTTTGACCAATGAGTATGAGGTTAGCGAGGGCTTTCCCTAGATGCTCTTTATCAGGTTGCGGAAGTTCCCTTCTATTCTTAGTTTGAGCATTTTTATCATGAAGGGTTGTTAGATTTTGTCAACTACCTTTTCTGTGGCATTGAGATGATCACGTGGGTTTGGCCCTTTATTCTTCTGATGTGGTCTATCACGGACGTGTCAGCCCTCCAGCTGGCTTACTTTTCTCACACACACATTGGGTTTTTGTCCTAGCTTCATGTCCTGGAAAGGATGGGTGCGGGGGGGTGGGTGGGGATGTTTGAAAATCTTTGTGAAAGGACCTTGGGGGGTAATGGTGGGAACGGGTAGGAGCAGCCTGGTTAAAGGGGAAAGGAAGAGGTGGCATCTAGCACCACCTAGTACCCAGGCACGAAATACCTTCCATGTCCCCTGCTTGCCACCCGGCCTGTGTCCTCTGTCATGCATCTAATCACACTCCATTCTGATGAGCTCATTTCTTTGCCTTTTTGTATTTCCCCCACCACCCCAGTTTTCCTGACCTTGGTACCCCTGTCTGACCCCATCGCGTGCTGGCTGGCAGGCCGGCCTGGCACATAGGAGGCTTCTGTGACAAAGGACCTGCCTCTGGCCATTCCACCAATTCTCAGCTCGGAGTGTCGGGACTTGCCTGTCTTCGCCCCTCTGGCCACATCAGAAGCCAGAGGACACCCCTCCAGTCCTTCTGGTAGTCTCCCAGGTATTCTTTGGTCCAGCATCTACTTGCTGAGCCCCACACTGTGCCAGCTACCACCCTGCTGTGCTGGGGATCCAGCTTGGAACATCACATCCTCCTCCCCCCTCCCCCGGGGCCTTTTTACAGTGGGACTGACCATGAGCAAACAGGCAACAGTGAGGCAGAGAAGGGCCGATTGCTGCTGAGAGCAGGGTGGAGGGTAGTGGGCCCGCGCCTGTCACCTTTCTGAAACATACGCCTCCGTTGTCCATTGCACCTCTCCCCACCTAACATGCTCCCTTCCCCTTGAGTGGGAGCTTCCCGTGAGCAGGGCCTTGGCCCTGCCGTTGTGCATGAAGTAGGCCCTCTGGCTCGTGAATGGGACACTGAATTCCAATAGCCACCATCTGCACAGGCTCACCATGCTTTACCATCGTCCCAAGATTTTAAAATGCCCTTCCTTTCCTCATTTCCGAGGACTGCCCGAGCCTCGATAGAAAATTATCTAGAAAACGCAAACAAATCTATAGTGACAGAAAGCAGATCAGCATTTACAGGGATGAGTGGCAGCGGAGGGATGACAAAGGGGCCTGAGGGCACTTGTGGTGGTGATTTCACAGGTGTGTGTGTGTGTATATACATATCAAATCATTTCAAACTGTATGCTCTTAATACGCGTAGTCAATCATATGGCATTTGTACCTCAGTAAAGCTTTCAAAACAAGAAATACATATACACAAACACCAAAGGACAAAAAGCAGGTTGAGTGCACCTAGCCCTGCACACTCCTCATAAGGCTGTGAGTGGGTCTTAACTTCCTTCTGCCTCAGGGCCCCGCCAGGGCCGACCCTGCGGTGTGCTGTTAGGTGTGCTGTTACCGAATCGCTCACTGGCCAAGTGCCTCAGTTTCCTCACCTGCTAAGTGGGAATACAGAGGGCCTGCCTCCTGGGGTCATTGCCATGGTGAAATGAGCATCAACACTGGGTCCCCTGGGATCTCATGGGTTGTGGAGAGGGAGTCGCTGCCATCAGGCCATTAAGTCCGTTGTTAAGATGTTGAACTGATGGAAATTAAAATAAATAAACAAACAAACGCAAAAAAAAAAAAAAAACCTGATGAGAAGGCCTACTCATGACGTGTCACTTTATTATTCTAGTGAGTTTTCATCCAAAAAAAAAAAAGGGAAGAAAAAACACAGGAAGAGGGAGCCCTGAGTGATGAGGGACAGATTTGGTCCTTCTGTGCAGGAGTCAAGCCAGAGGAGGAAAGACTGAGAAAGCTGGGGCTTTTGGGGTTGGCTTTGGGGATGTGACAGGCATCTCCTCTCATTGGAGGGGAATCTGCCTCTTGCTCATGCTTAGAAACGAAACGAAAAGCGCTCCATAAAGAATGTCATTTTGATCACTGCTAGCCACGAATCGTGCCCTTGGGCCCGCAGCTTAGCCCAGAGGTGGGTGGGTCGACTGGTTTTCTTTCGGTTTTGTCCATGGGGCCTGGGAAGCTGTGAGCACACACACCTGAAGGCTGATCTTGATGATGACCTCAGGAATCGCTTTGCTTTTTCACTCAGGCGGTGTGGGGCTTCCTCTCTTCCCTGCCCCTTTCTCCAAGCTGGACTTCAGGGGTGCTTAAGAGGACTGCTCTCCCCTGGAAAGGCAGGGAAAAGGCAGATGGGTCAGATTTCAGCAGACTGTGGGTGGGCACCACCCTCTCATTCAGCAGCTTTAGGGGAGGGAGGGGGAAGGGGAGGAGAAGGGAGAGGGACCCTGTTCAGGTGTGTGCAAGGCCTCTCTGGTTCCTCGAGGCGGCGCTCTGGGACGGCGCGACTCCACTCTGGGGCCCTTGTTAAAAAACAGAATCTGATTGTGTAGGTCCAAGGTGGGGCCTGGGATTCTGTGTTTCTCACAAGCTCCCAGGTAACGTCCAGGCTGCTGGTCCTCGGACCACACTCAGAACAGCACGGACCTCGGGTAGGAATTTGGGTTCAATCAATGAAGCCCCAAATCGTATCAATATCACTTAGGAAGTGAGCTTGTTACAAATAATCTAGGACTCACCTCAGACCTATCAAATCAATTTCCAGGGGTCATTGCCCAAGTGGAGTCCCAAGAGACATAATCTGTTCTTTCATGCCATATGTAGTAAATGACCCTCCTTTCCCATCAACCACACCCTCACCGACATACAGGCAGCTCACAGGGACACCCAGATATACACAACACCCCCAAACTAGTAAAAAGACCCTGGAGATGAAGGCCTCCCATGCTCCTCTCTCTTGCCTCTGGGCAGAAAGGGTGGGCACAGAGTTATGGGGGCTTATTCACGCAGCCTTAACTGGGGGCACAACATTCACTGGACCAATCACGTGGTGATGGAGTGTAGTGCTGTGTCCCTGCTAAAATTCTCACAAATGAAAGCATTTTGCAGCCACCGGTGCAATTCATTTAGGCAGGAATCCTTGGATGATAAACCATTAGACAAATATCCTGTTGTTGGAGAACAGGATATTCAGTCTCAAGGTATTACGCCCAATTTCTTCTGAATTAGGAAGGGAAAAATGCAACTTGGCAACCAGAGACCTGGCAGTCTCCACCCTGACCACGTGATCAAACCAAGCCTCCCCAATTGTGAGATGGCCTGACCTCAGTGCCTCCTGATGTTAGGGTGTGGGGAGAAGGACACAGCAACTTGTCCAAGTGCTTATTAAGCTGAATCTAATGAAGGAAAATCAGACTCTGGGACATTCTATAAGGCAGGTCCCAAGGCAGCTACCCTGGACTCTTCTAAAAGGTCAATGTCATGAAAATAATAATTAAAAAAAAAAAGTGGATAGATTGTTTTAGATTAGAGAAGACTAGAGATATAACAACCAAATGTAGTGTGTGTGTGGTCCTTGATTGGATCCTGACAAAAAAAAAAAAAAGCTATAAGCATTATTGGTACAGTTGGAAAGATGTGGAGAGGTGACCGTGCTCAATTCATGAGCGTATGAAGGGTGTCAGTTTCCTGGGGAATGGAAGCGATGGCGCCAGCATCTTGCTTTCGAAAGCGAATGAGTAGAAAGGAGAGATCAGGGGCAGCAGAGTGCACTCTGGGGTGATCGGGGTGAAAGGAATGCGGATGCCCACTGTCAGACGCTCCGGCGTTCCTGTGGAGGGACGATTTCCAAAGTCCAGAGTTGGGAAGACATAAAAAGAGTGCAGAGGGCCTGCCCTTGGCTCAGGCTGCCCTTCTCCGGGCTTCTTCTTCCCCAATGCTCCGTCGGTTTGGAGGTCCCCATAACACTTGTCTGGGCAGGGAAGTCAGAGACGCAGCTGCATCCAAAGTATCCCCGACATCCTGACTGCAGAGCTGAGAGCCAGCTGGTGGATCAGAACTCTGGGCCAAGGCAGCGGGTAACTTCTGGTTTCTGTTCTCTCCTTGCGTCAGTTTTCCTAGTCTGCAGAATGGGCTTAGGAGAGTCATAATGTAGCGGCGGCGCGCGCCCCTAGCAATTATGTAAACACCTCCCTGTGGCTTTACCTCCAGTGAAAGGGCCTTCCCCGGGCCTCCCGGGGAGTCGCAGTCCCCCCCAATCCCCGGGACCCCCAGTCGCCCAGGCCAGGGCTCTTTCCTCAGCCTCTCCCTCCCTCCTGGTCGCCTGCCCAGATCCCACATCTGGGAAGTATGGCTAGGGCCTCCCACCGGGAGCCCCCGGCAGAACCGCGCTAGGCTTCCTAAAGCAGGGCCTGCACCCGGCCCCAGCCAGGGTGGGAGACGGGGAGACGGGGAGATGGGGCCCAACTCGCGCGCCGCCTGCCGCCACGCGCTCTTTGTCTGCGGTTCCCGGGCCCGGGCGGGGGCGGGGCGGGGGCGGGGACAAGGGCGAGCGCGCCTAGGGCCCCGCCCTCCGCCTCCGTTGGCCTTGCGGTACCGCGGGAGTTGGGGGGTGGGAGTGGGGAGGGTGGAAGTGGTGCTGTGCCCACCTGGCCCCTCCCCTATCGTGACTGCCCTTTGAGCTTCCCGCATTGCTCATTTGTCCCCGTGTCCTCTCTACCCGCCCTTCCCCCGCCCCGTCTCCTTCACCTGCCACCAGCATACGTTCTGCCCCTGTATTCTCAGTGTCTATCTTCAATGTCCCCCCAGGCCTTCTCAAGGTCTTTCCTTCCCCTCTCTGGCGTTATAAATCTTTTCCTCTTCTGAACCTTTCTCATCAGCATTCAGACGCGCTCAGATGCATCTAGTCCCTAGAATCCCTTGTTCTCAGACCCTTCGGGATGAGAGAGCCGAGTCCCCCGGGGCCGCCCTCAAAGTGCAGAGCAGCAAGCCCGCGTGCCCAGGCTCCCTGTTTCCGGTACAGCCTCTGATGCTCCACCTGCTAAGCCCCCCTGCCCCCCTCCCACACCCGCCAGGACTCCCTCCAGACCCTCCTTTTGAGCTTGTCTTAAGCTAGGTCCCTGTCCCAGCTGAATCTAGTCCCCTCCCTCCAAGCTCCTATGGCAGGGCTTGCATTGAGGGGCTGCTGTAGGCATTGGGGTGTGGGGGTGGGCTCGGGCTCCCTCTGAAGGCAGACCTGGGGGCCCACTGGCTCCGCCTCCCCCCTTGTTGCTTGGCACCTAGGGGGTCAGTGTCTCTCCACCCCCAGGCCTCTTGTCCTCTTCTTTTTAAAAGAAATAACTAAAAAAATTTTTCAGTTACAGTCGACATACAATATATTAGTTTTCAGGTGTACAACATCGTGACTAGACATCTATGTGATTTCCGAACCGATCACCCCAATAAGTCTGGTGCCCTCTTCTGCTCAGACCCTGGGCTGGGGAGAGAATGCCCACCTTGGCCACTCACAGAATCACTTCTGCAAATGCAGTCCTAGAGGAGGGAGCCCAGGGGGTTCGGGTGAATGGGGAGGAGGGGGTTGGGGAGGATGAAGGGGTGAAAGGGTGTCTACCCAGTCCTGCCCCAGGCCCGAGGCCCCCTGAGGCATACTGGCCAGCTCCTTGGCCAGGCCCTTCTCCAGCCTTCCAGAAACAGTTTCCCAGTGTTTTCTGGGGTGGGCGTGGGGTGGGGGTCTTCTTGGCCACCTCCTCTAAGTAGTTGGGCAGCTGTGATTCATCTTCCTCACCTTCCAGGCAAGCGGGTGCGGGGTGAAGGCCATTCTACCACCTGGACCCCGCAGCCGAAGGTCTCTCCCCCTACTCCCTCTGGCCCAAACTTCCACCCTGTTCCCTCCCTCCTGTTTCCCGGACCCCTAGGATCTCCTGGGAGCTGCCCCCTTCCTTTTTCGGGACACCTGGGCAGGAAGTTAAAGTCAGTGGAGAGAGAAAGCAGAGCCTCCTGAACCTCCTCAGATGAGGTCTGGATGTAAAGTCCGATGTGACTTTGTTGCCACTGCTCTTCTTTAATTGGCACCCAAGGGGCCCGAGCCCAGAGGCTGCAGTCCGAGCCTGGCTGCCCAGGAGCACAAACCAGCCAACTGCCACAGTGTGCGAGGAAACAGGAAAACTCGGTGGATCACAGGCTAGATTATTATAATATGTGTGTTTTCTCTCTAATTATAATAATAATAATGTTTATTGGAGAAAATGTCATCGAGAACAAAAGAGAAAAGAAAAATCACATAAATACTATCTCCCAGAGTTAACCACTGTGAATATTTTTCATTTTCGTGAATTTTCTTCTAGTCTTTGAAGAAAGTATTGCATAATATTAGATACATACGTACATGCCAATGAATATACATCACACGTGCATCCATGAAGAAGTGTTCAAAGTCCCGAGAGCCCCCTCGCACTCTGAGCGAGCACGAAGTGGCAGCACGAAGTCCCAGCACACCCCTCCTTCCCTGCCTCCACCTGGTCCAGGCTGCCTCTCGCTCCCTGAGAGCCATGCTTCCAGAAATCTCAGATTTCTGTTTCCCTTGCCCATGTTTCTTTAAATATGTATTTATATTCTTTCCAAGCCTTTTCCCATTCATGTATTTTATATGGTAACCATCACGGTTCATGTGTCATTTTATATCTTCTTGAGAAACAGGCTTGTTATTTAAAGACTGTGGTAGACACTTAAAGTTAAGATTGCTGTAAAGTTTTTGGCATTAAAAATAATGCCGGTGCCTCAGTGAATTAAATATAGAATGCCCGACGGTTTATGCACCAAATTCTAGGTGCATAAACCCAAAGGATTTGAAAACAGGGACTCGAACACGAAGTCAGAGACGTGTACGTGAATGCTCGCAGCGGCGTGCTTCACAGAAGCCAAAAGGTAGAAACGACCCAAATGTCCGCCTACGGTTGAATGGAGAAACAGTGTGGTCTATCCATACGACGGAATGTTACGGATCACGACTTACTATCACTCAGCCAAGAAAAGGAATGAAGTACTGATGCTTTGCTGCAACGTGGATGAACCTAGAAAACCCGCTAAGGAAAGACGCCACTCAGATGCATAGTGTAGGATTCTGTTTATCTGACGTGTCCAGATAGACAGACAGAAGATTGGTGGGTGCTGGTGCCTGGGGGCGCATGGGGAGGAATGGGTGTGGGGGTGTCTCCTTTTGGGGAGGATGAAAATGTGGAATTAGAGGTGATAGGTGCACAACAGTGTGAATGCACTAAATGCCACCGAATTGTACACTATAAAATGGTTAAATTAAGGTGGTAAATATTGTGTTGGGTGTATTTCACCACAAGAAAAATAATGCTGTGCTTAACATCTTTATGATTTACACAATATCTATTATTATTAGCTTAGGATCTATTATTTAAAGCAAGTTTACTGGGTCGGAGGGCATGATGAATGTTTTCAACCTCCTTTATAATTATCGGCAGATCGCTCCAGAAAGATGACCATTTTCCACTCTGAGGCATGATGAGGTCAGCCAGGATGAGGGACACCAGAGTGCCATGGGTCCTGAAGGTGGCTACTGTGCGTAGGACTTGTGGAGACTGGGTAGTGAGTGCTCTCCCAATGGATAACGGGAACCAGGCTGTCCTCAAGCAGAGTGTGAGGGCTATCTGGGCCACATTTGGGCAAAGGGGTGCCTCTAAGGCTTGAGTCCCCTGTCCCCGGTGGAAGTGAAGTGACTTTCGGCTCATCTGGGATTGGGTTGGAGTTGCGGTCCATGGGGCAGCCCACTCGGGCCCATCCCAGCAGCAGGAAAAGGAGCCATGTGTGGAAAGGCTCTGAGCAAAGAGCATGAAGTCCTAGGTGAGGCAAGTGTGTAGTGGAACCAACAGGACCGGCTGCCAAAAGGTGGTTTCTAGCTACGGCAAGGAAAAATGCCTGGCACTTGGCAAGGCTGGCACGGCCCGCCCACAGCGCTAGAGGAGGTGAGAGCCACTGGGAACTGGGTATGAGGGATGTTCAAGTGGGCTTCAGGTATGTGAAGTGTTGGAAGAGAACGTGGATTTCTTCTGGATTGTTCCAAAAGAGGCAGGTTGGCACTCGATGAAAGAAACACTTTTTAATAGTGAGTTTTCTGATAATGGGCTCATTCAGCAATTCTCACTCTCCCTGAACTGGAAGGGCTCTGGGTGAAGCTGACCGCTCCAGGTTCACATGGCCCGTGAGCCTAAATAACTGTGGATTCCTTCTGGGTATAAGCAGTAGCCAGGCCCTGCCCTCGGTGCCCCTGCCTGGTGTGTGTGTGTTGGGGGGGTGTGTGACAGGGAAGCAGAGCTCAGGGCCACCAGCTCCTGGGAGCCCCCGAGAAGGCTGGATGGTGCCCCTTGGGGCCTGGCTTCCCCTCCAAGCTGTCCCCTGGCCCAGCCTGGGCCTCCCATACCCATCCTGAGCCCTTGACCTTCGGTGGGCCCTCAGGTCAGAAATTGGGGTGTAGCATGAGTGTATTCGGCGAGTCCTGCAGTTGGCCTCCAGAGCCTGATGGAAATCATGGCTGTGAAATGGTGCCCACGTGTTTGGTCTACCAGGGTCCCACCTGTGCCATGCACTTAGCACGTTCAGCACATTCCCTGTGTGTTCACTGGGCCTTACATGGCTCCCAGTGCACAGGTGCTTGGGCAGGGCCTCAGCGTGTGTCTGCTTGCTAGTGAGTGTGGCTCGTTAGCCGGGATAGACATACCTGGGCACCTGGCCTAGAGTGGGTATAGGTGACAGGAGGGGGAGGGAAATGAGCAGGTGCCGAGTACACCTGTTCCTACTACTCCGATCCACAGAAAGGATGTATGAGCGGACAGGAAAGCGCAGCATCTGTGGCAGTGAGGGTAAGCAGGCGATGTCATAGACTCACCTCCACTGCCACCAAGCGCTACCCCTCACCTACCACAATCTATTCGCACCCAGACCCCTGCACCCCACACACAGTCCTATCTAGACCACCATGCCCACCCAATTCACGCACTCTACCCACACACCTACCCCAAGAGCCCCTCACCTCAGCCAAAGTCACACCTACATCTCCATCCTCACCCCCACCCCACATGGGTACACACCTCCCTCACCTTCCCAGCTCCCTGGCTGAGCCTGGTCCCCATTCCCTGCACCCCCCAGTTCCATGCTGCCCGCCACTGGGCCTGGGATGCTGTTGGATCCTCAAGGCTCCTTCCAGCTGCTCTGCAGAAATTCCAAAGGCACCTGACAGTTTTCTGTATTTTTCAACTGTTTTATGATGAACTTGTGTTTCTTTCAAAATGAGACAAAATCGATTAAAACTTATCTTTTCTTACCTGACCATCGGAAGTTTGGGGAGAAGGAAGACATAAAAACTGAAATTATCATCTACAAGGACAGTCACGTAGCAGAAAGAAAATTCCTCAAGTCCCATGGCTCAGAGGAGCCCTGGCCACGCAGGGAGGGGTCCCTAGGACTCCCTGTGCTTTCCTAAGACAGCCTGCTTTCCTGGAACGACACCCAGGGGCTGCTGTGTCACATTGCAGCTGGGAAGAAAGGATTTTGCAATCGGATTGGGCATCTCCATGAAGAGCTAGCTCCATACCCCTGAGACTTCCGGGGTGGGAGGTGGCTCTGCGAGAATGGGAAGGAGAATGGGAAGATGGGACAGCTTAGCCCAGCGGACAAGGGCTCTTGTTGGCCACGGCTGCCTGTGTTTCCTTGCTCAAGTGGGACCTTTCTCCCTCTCATCCTGCAGAAGCTCCATCCATGGGTGGGTGCTGGGTCCCTGGGACCTGCCCTCTCCATGTTGACTGTGAGGGACTTGGCTCGCATCTGCAAACCAGCCTCCCCAGCTCTTCCTGGCCCTCTCCCTTCCCCTGATGCAAGGCAGGTGCCACCTGCTTAGGGAGCCTTCCCTGTCCCCCTTCCTAGGAGGCATGTGGCCGGCTCTGTGCTTCCTTAGCAGCCCCCAAAGATCTGTTTTAGCACCTACCTGCTGAAGGTAGCCATTTGGGGTGTTGCTGCTAGTGTGCGACCTCCCCAGGCCCAGAACAGCCCTTCCACTAGCTGCTGAGTGAATTGAAGACCCTACTGTCCCCCTCCTCCAGGAACCGCTGCTTCCCGATTCTCCCTCACTTGGCCGCATGACACATGCCCTGACTTCTGGCTGCGTTCGTTTGGTCCTTAGTCTTCTTGCCTCTATGCCAAGGATGGCCTCGAGGTCGCAGTGTGTCCTGTGGAGTTCACTATGCTGAAAGTGACTATCCCAGAGTGCAAGGCAGGCAGGCTGTAGAAATTAGTGGCCGGGCTGGAGCCAGACATCTGCTCCCAGGTGCCTTGAGGGCATGTCTTGCTTCGCCCAGCTGGGGACCTACCCTGGCTCTCTGCCGGGAAAGCCCTCCGTCCTCTGCCCAGGATCATCCTGTTCCAACCTCAGGACTGCTCCAGTCCTACCTTCTCCTTGGCCCCAGCCTGCTTTGTCCTCCTCCTTTTTCCCCTGCTCCCCGCCCCCTTCCGGTCTGACCACTGTGCAGCCTGGTCTGGCCCGGCTCATGACATCGACTCACACTCCTGTTGTCCTGCTGAGCCTCGGTTTCTTCATCTGTCAAATGGGTCGTAGGCATCAGGATGTGGGGAAGAAGCACATCAGGAGCCTGAGAAATGGCAGTGTTTGTGTAAGGGCCATTTCCTTACCCTCGGGCTGCCTTGCGATGCCGGGAGGCTCTGTGTGTGTTGGCCTTTTCTCTTTGGCGAGTCCTCCTCTACCTCGAGGACAGAGATCATTTCCTCTCTATCTTCTTAACTCTTCCCGACCCTCCTGCCTGACCCCTTTGTTGACACCCGTCGGGAGAGGAGTCAAGGCCTTCCTCCTGAACAACAGATAGTCATTGCCAAGGGGGATTCTGCAATCTTCTAGATGCTAGCTCTGGCCTCAGCACCCACCAGACACAGTGCGCAGTCACTGGGGCTCCCCGGCCTTCGGGGCATGGCCCAGAGATCCTCAGACAGCAGTGTGTGGGGACAGGGCTGAGAAGTGGGGTTCGCCTGGGAATGAGAGCACGAAGGGTAAGCAGGGCCAAAGGTGGAAGCAGATTTCTTGGCTCAGCAGATTGGAGTGTGAGTCAGCGGATTCTCACAGGGGCGTGTCTCTGCCGCAGGTAAACGGGAAGGAGCTCTCCAAGCTGTCTCAGGAGCAAACCCTGGAGGCCCTGCGCTCCTCCAAGGAGCCCCTGGTGATCCAGGTGCTGAGACGAAGCCCCCGCCTCCGGGGGGATGGCTCCTGCCATGACCTGCAGCTGGTGGACAGTGGCACTCAGACTGACATCACGTTCGAGCATATCATGGCGCTGGGCAAGCTGCGCCCGCCCACCCCGCCCATGGTCATCCTGGAGCCGTACGTCCTGTCTGAGCTGTGAGTCGCCCTCAGGAGGGCCCCGGGCCCTGCCTCCAGAGAGGACATGCCACCAGGGGCAGCCATCTCTACGCCACCCAGAAGCTACCTTGCTGCAGCTCTGGCTGTGGCAGGGAGACCCCGACTGGCTTGCCGTCTCGGGCAGGAAGCAGGTTCCTTGGCCTCCGGAGCTGACTATGGCACCCAAAGGCTCAGAAACCTCCGGGCCTGTGACCTCAGGCTGGACACCAGCCGGGGAAGGGGCCGGGGGAGGCTGACATGCAGGTTCCCCATTTATCTACTCCCAGGGCCAAGGGAGGATCATCCAGGGACCTCGCTGCTGGAAGGTTGAGGTCCTCTCCTCCTCCATCCTCTCTCTTCTGCTGCCCCATCGTCTTCTGCCTCACGAGCATCATCTCTTGAATCTTCTTGCATCCTTGTCTGTCTCATCTCTCTCCCTGCTCTGAATTTCTTCCATCTCTTCGGCTTCTTTCTTTGGCCTGCTCGGAAGAAGGGCCTCTCATCCTGGCCTGCTGGCTCATGACTGTGTGAGCGCGGACTCATTCTGCTATCTAAGCCCCGGCTGCAGGGAGGGGGTTCCGGGACCCCCTTCTCGCAGCAGAGAGGTAGGCCCAGGGCCACCAGCAGCCAAGCTTAGCCTCGGGGCAAGGAGGGCCACTACTTGAGATATAGTTGGTCCTTCCCTGCTCCCTATCAGTCCTCGGGGCCTGGATAACTCCTGGGGGCGTTGCATGAGTGGGGCCAATGCCGGGCGGGAAGGGCACCCACAGTTTGGAAAAGTCGGT
Source organism: Pteropus medius (assembly GCF_902729225.1). Taxonomy (NCBI): domain Eukaryota; kingdom Metazoa; phylum Chordata; class Mammalia; order Chiroptera; family Pteropodidae; genus Pteropus; species Pteropus medius. The sequence goes on along the minus strand of NW_024342648.1, from coordinate 441,644 downwards.
CCCTGCCAGCTGGCACGGTTAGAGGGGATGGTATGGGACAGGGTGGGAGGGGTTGGCATGCCTGGGTCCCCAGTGTGGACCTCTAGACCCCCACACACTCCCGTTCGAGATCCATTCCTGGTCTATGCATGGATGCATGTAGCTCAGGAGGGCGTTCTAGAAGAGGCAGCCGGGTTGTCTCCCCTGAGGAGGGTGCGCCCAGAGCGGGGCTCCATGCTTAGTGCCCTGGGACTGGCCAGCCTGGGAGCTGGGGCTAGGGCATGGGAAGAGCAGATGGCCTGCCTGACCCCCCCTTCTCCTGGGCAGCCCCCCCATCAGCCATGAGTATTATGATCCAGCGGAGTTCTTGGAGGGCGGCCCGCAGGAGGCAGACCGTATGGACGAGCTGGAGTATGAGGTGAGCCGGGCGACCAGGTCAGGCTAGGGCTCGCAGCCGGCCTTGGGTGCCAACCCCAGGACGGCTGTCTGCAGCCCCGCTCAGGCCTGGCTCCTGCTGCCCCCAGGTGGCTGGGTCTTGTGGCCCTTTCCAGTGTGTGGCTGGTTACTCAGGCTCACCGGCCAAGTCTGGCTGAGTCAGGGAGGGCACGGGTGAGGTCCCATGTTCAGTTTCTGTTGGTGAGTGTGTGTCTCGCATACGTCTGTGTCCTGTACGTGCCATGTCTTATATGTGTCTTGGGCATTTCCTGGTAGGGAAGACCACTGGTCACATGCGCCATTTGGGGATGGTAAGCGAGACCCTCGAACCGGGGGCTAGAAACTCGGCTCAGGTGAAGCGCGAGCCCTGTGGGTCAGGGCTGGGCCGCGGCTGCCACCCGTGCAGCGTGGGTCCTTGCTCACATTTTTCCGGACTTTCTTCCTCTGCTTCCCCCCCGCACCCCTTGTGGCAGGAGGTGGAGCTGTATAAGGCCAGCCACCGGGACAAGCTGGGCCTGATGGTTTGCTACCGCACCGATGACGAAGAGGACCTGGGTATCTACGTTGGAGAGGTATGAGGTGTGGGGTATGGAGGTGGGGTCTTTTAGAAGGTAGCGGAGCCCCATGCTGTCTTCCTGTGGGCTAGGACCTCAAAGCTGGATTTTGATGACGCCCATCTGTGTAGCACCAGTGAGAGGAATGGGCATCACGGGTGCTGAGGCAGGGGCTGGCTCATCCTAGCCCCTCATCCTCTCCACACTGCCCAGGACTCTAAGGCCGCCCTTGATGACGCAGCTGTCAGGAACAGGGCTTACTTGGCATCACAGGGAGGGTGCTGGTGGGCGAGGCCAGGGCGGCCAATGGCTTCAGTGTGTATCTAGTCTGGCGGCCTTCTCCAGTATACCTGTGGCCGGGGTGGGACAGTGAGCAAGGTCGAGGCGCAGGATAAGGTCCCTGCCAGGCTTTGTTCTCTCTCCCACGACCTGCAGCCAGCCGTCCTGGTCCCCACGGGGGTCATTGTCCCCCACCTGTCTGTGGCAGATGTCTGTGTGTCTGCAGGAGGGAGGACGGCTCCCCCGCTCCCATCCACACCGTAGTGGTACCCCAATCAATTAGCCTTCGTATGAATATCCTACTGCCGATGTCTTTGAGTATGGCAAAGTATGGGATAGTAGCCAACTTCCTGCATATGCCTAGGCTCTGACACGAAAAAGAACAGGTTTCCATGCAAAAGAGTGTAGGAGTGTCAGCTGGGCGTGGACATGGGGGCGGAGGGCAGGGGTTGGGAGCTTTTGGTCGACAAGTTGGCATCTCGAGTTGGGGAGAGGTGACTAGTCCCAGTTTCACTGTTCCGTCCCCGCCTCTTGGAGCTTGGAAGCTGCTGGTCTGAGCTGGAGCGAGGGAGTAAATAAGGAGCCTTTGATTTGCTTTGGGGGCCCCTGAGGTGAGGCTGCCCTTTCGTACTAGAAGGGCACCTTAGCGGAGGTGCCGAGTCCCCAGGATGTATGTGCCTTGCAGGTGAATCCCAACAGCATTGCAGCCAAAGACGGCCGGATCCGTGAGGGAGACCGAATCATCCAGGTGAGCAGCGCGGGCAGGCCTGACCTGAAGCCCCGCCACGCCGGCCGACCCACCACCTGTCCTTAGCTGATCCCAGCTGTGTCCTGCCTGGTACCAGGCACCCTGCCGCGCCTGAAACCGGGGCTGGGTTGCACAGAGTCTCATCTCTCCTTCACGGCTGCCCTGGGTGGCTCCCTCGTGCCCATGGGATCTGCTCTGGCACCTTGCAAGCCTCTCTCCATCCCCCAGATGTGAGCACATCTCCCACTCCAAGCTGTCCTTTGAACACGTGTACTTTTGCACGCACGGGCCAGGCTGTCCTCTCCCTAGGCACCTTCCACTTCTTTTCATCCTACCAAAGCATGAAAAAGCCCATCCTAGTCCAGGGTACTCATCCAGGGCCCATCCCAGAACCAGCCCCGGTGTCCTTGTTGACTGTCCCTTGGCCTGCCACAGATAAATGGTGTGGATGTCCAGAACCGGGAAGAAGCGGTGGCCATCCTGAGTCAGGAGGAGAACACCAACATCTCCCTGCTGGTGGCCCGGCCTGAGAGCCAGGTGTGTGTGCCCGACAGGATGTCTTGGGTCCCCTGACATCGGGCTTTCTGTCTCGGAAGCTGCCGATGTCACAAGGGCACAGATGGGCTAACGACTTAGCACTGATGACTGGCTGGCGGTGTCCCAGGGCCCCTTTCCCCTTCTGGCCTCTGATGGCTGAGTGGGCTGGGAGCACCCCCTCTCTTGGTTTGTTAACTTCATTGAGACCAAGAGGCTGAGTATGGGACCTTGGGGCAACTGAAGGGGTGTCTGGGGACGTCCTCAAGGCAGTGGGGACAGCATGGTTCTGTCTGTGCAGCTGGCGAAGCGATGGAAGGATAGTGACCGGGATGACCTACTGGATGACTTGGCCTTAGAGAATGAGGGGGACCCGCGAGTGCGGAAGCTGAAATCGCCCCCCGCCCAGCAGGTGAGGAAGCGGGGAAAGGCAGGTGGTGGGGAGGGTAAGCAGGGAGGGGATAGAGAGGAGGGGTTGGGGGGGGTACATGAGAGGTGGACCAGACCCCAAAGCCCTTCTGATCCGCACCCTCCCGCGGCGCCTTCTGCCAGTGGGACCCAGACTGAGTGGGACTCATCTTTCTGCCCCAGCTTGGAAACGAAGAGGAACAAGGGGTCCCCGATGTGGGCCCAGGCCTGAGCAACAGCCAGGAGCTGGACAGCGGGGTGGGTCGGACTGATGAGAGCACCCGAAATGAGGAGAGCTCCGAGCACGATCTGCTGGGGGATGAGCCCCTGAGCACCACCAACACGCCCGGGACTCTGCGCAAGTTTGGCTTGCAGGGGGACGCCCTGCAGAGCCGAGACTTCCACTTCAGCATGGACTCCCTCCTGGCCGAGGGGGCTGGGCTGGGGGGTGGTGACGTCCCTGGCCTCACTGATGAGGAGTATGAGCGCTACCGCGAGCTGCTGGAGATCAAGTGCCACCTGGAGAACGGCAACCAGCTGGGCCTCTTCTTCTCACGGGCCTCGGGCGGCAACAGCGCCCTGGACGTCAACCGCAACGAGAGCCTGGGCCACGAGATGGCCATGCTGGAGGAGGAGCTACGGCACCTGGAGTTTAAGTGCCGGAACATCCTGCGGGCGCAGAAGATGCAGCAGCTGCGGGAGCGCTGCATGAAAGCCTGGCTGCTGGAGGAGGAGAGCCTTTACGAGCTGGGGGCTGGCGAGCCCAAGAAGCACGAGCTGTCCGACATCTCCGAGCTGCCCGAGAAGTCTGACAAGGACAGCACCAGCGCCTACAACACCGGGGAGAGCTGTCGCAGCACGCCACTGATCACCGAGCCCCAGCCGGAGAGCCCCCTGAGGCGGGCCGCTGCTGGCAACTCCAACTTGAACCGGACCCCTGCTGGTCCCCCTGTCGCCGCCCATCCCAAGGCGGCTCCTCCTCCACAGGGGAGCCCCTCCAAGTTCCGATCCCTCTCTCGGGACCCCGAGGTGGGTCGGAGACAGCATTCAGAGGAGCGTGTCCGCCGCGGCCCCAAGACGGGGGTGACCCTGGAGCGCGTGGGCCCCGAGAGCAGCCCTTACCTCTCTCGGCGCCACCGAGGCCAGGGCCAGGAGAGTGAGCATTACCACAGCTGCTTGCAGTTGGCCCCGCCACGTGGCCTGGAGGAGCTGGGCCATGGCCCCTTGGTCTTGGCTGGTGGCCCTCGGGTGGGTGGAGCAGCGGCGGCCACCGAAGCACCCCGCATGGAGTGGAAGGTCAAGGTTCGAAGCGATGGGACCCGCTATGTGGCCAAGCGGCCCGTGCGTGATCGCCTCCTAAAAGCCCGGGCCCTGAAGATCCGGGAGGAGCGCAGCGGCATGACCACTGACGACGACGCAGTGAGTGAAATGAAGATGGGCCGCTACTGGAGCAAGGAGGAGCGGAAGCAGCACCTGATCCGGGCCCGGGAGCAGCGGAAGCGGCGCGAGTTCATGATGCAGAGCCGGCTGGAGTGCCTGAGGGAGCAGCAGAACGGCGACAGCAAGACTGAGCTCAACATCATCGCCTTGAGCCACCGCAAAACTATGAAGAAGCGGAACAAGAAGATTCTAGACAACTGGATCACCATCCAGGAGATGCTGGCCCACGGCACTCGCTCGGCCGACGGCAAGCGGGTCTACAACCCTCTGCTTTCGGTCACCACCGTCTGAGCCACCGTGATGGGAGCCGGGCTGTGCCCCAGGGTGGGGGCCCTCTGCCCCAGTCCGGGTCCAGCGAGCCTCCAGGAACCCCAATCCCCTGCTTTCCCTTAGAATCTAGTATGTGTGTGTCTGTGTGTACGCACAGGCCTTTTTTAACAGAGAGAAGCCCCCAAGGAGAAGGGGCACCCCTTGAGCTGTGTGCACGTGTGTGTGACACGAGCCCAGGCACACGCACGCGCACACGCTCATGCACACCACTCCAGTGCTCTCTCAGCATGGGTACTTAGGGACAGGGAAGTCAGCTGAGCACAAGAGAATGTCCAGCTTTGAGCTGAACATAGCTTCTCCCCCTGCTGGGAGCCTCCACTATTTGTAGAAAAAGGCAACCCTGATTTTTGTGGTTTTTCTCTTCTTCTGTGCTTGCCACTTGTTTTTCTGTTTTGTGGACCTGCCCTGGGGGCTGGCAGCTCCTTCAGGCAGCCTATCTGAGGGTGAGACCCTAGTGTGGGGAGCTGGGAAGGGAGGTGGGTGGGGAAGGAAGAGACAGGAGGAGGCGGGGAGGGGGAAGGGGGGTGGGAAGGAAGGGAAGAATGGTAAGCAGCTTTCATGCTGGCCTCCACTCTGAGGTGTGGGACAGGGAGCCTCTGACATGGCTCGTGAGGCTCACACTGGGGGCCGCCTCCTCTGTGACCGAGGGAGAGCCAAGATTGGGGGGACTGAGGGAGCAGTGTCCATCCAAGAAGAAATAACTGAGCCTGGGGCTGTGTCTGACTCCACGTGGAGTGTAGCTTCTCTTACGAGGGCTTAGAGGGCTTAGAGGGCTTAGACGTAAGAGGTCCAGAAGCCAAGCCCCGTGAGGAGCAGCAGAAGACCCTGGTGACAAGACCCACATGGAGTTGAGGGAGCGGCCTAGACCCAGTGAGAGGTGTGACCGACCAGCTGGGCTGACTGGGGAGAAGATGCCCTGTACCCCGCTTTGCAGGTGTGTACCAGACAGCCCTCAGAGACTGGCACATTTAGTGAGAGCTGGCCTCAGGCCCCCTGGATCCCCTCTGGCTCAGAGACCCCCAGATTGAGGACAGGCTGCCCATCTCTGCTCCCCACTGGCATCGTGAGAATAAAGCAAGCTACCTTTTTATGGTGCCCCTTGGCCTCACTGTGTTCATTCTCATCGTGCTGGGAGAAGAGATGTAGGTTTGAGGTGGGGGAGGGTTGTGGGGCTAGGGGTGCGGCTAGGGGCAGGGCACGTGAGGGCTGGGGCCAGTTGAAAGCTGTGCCTCAGCTTCCCTGGCGTGTCACTGAGGAAAAACAGCGAGGTCAATGTCCTCTTCCCTTGGAGGAGGCATGACAGGATCACCTGAATCATTTCAGTGGTGTGACATGGTTACAGGGGTGGTCCCCAGATGAAGGAAGGACGGCAGAGGACTGATGTTGGGGTTTGCCACTGGCGTGGTGGAGCTGGAGAGAAGCAGGTTCCGCCCACCCCTTCTGGCCTGCTCTGGAAGACCCCTAGCAGGAGCAAGGAGCTGCTGGGAAGCTTCTCGAAGACACAAGCTACCCTCCCTGTTTGGGGCCCCCCGCAGTGCCTAGCACATACGAGATGCAGAGTAAATGTCTTGGCCAGATGGATGAGTACCTGGGCGGCTGCAGCGGGCCCTTCTGGCTCGGGAACTCCCAGGGGGGCAGCCAGATGCTTGTGGTTCCATTCAGTGCAGCAAGTCACCAGGCATCCGCTAAGTCTCAGGAACCATGCTCCAGGCTGGGTGGGTACCAGGGCCCAAAGACAGCAACGTCAGGGCTCCGTGGGTGTGGCCATGAAGGAGCTGTCTCCTGAAGACACTGGAGGCTGTCAGCAGCTGAAGTGGGCAAGGACGCATTAAAATTCTCTTGAAACAATGTAGACCTCTTGTTAATTCCGCTAATTGGCTGAGATGGGTGTGAGCGAGAAGTCTGAGTCCATGTCCCCAGAAGCTTAGTGCCCTGCTGGGAAGGCTGGTTCCCAAGTGGGCCGCATCTGTCCAGCTGCTGTCTGAGCAGCTGGGAGGGCAAGCCATCACACTGAGGGCTGGATCACCAGTGGGTTGGGAGGGAGGAAAGGGTTCGCTGGTGAAAAGGGGTGAATGGCAGGGGCTGGAGACGCCCACTTCTCAGCCCTCTGAGGCCTCTGTCGCTGAGGGCTAGGTACATAGACCCTTGTGACCAGTCCCGTTCCTCGGGAGGGGAGAGTGCGAGGTCCTTCGTGGGGGAGGATGGGGCTCCAAGGGCACAGCCCCGGCCGCAGAAAACTGGGCAGAGTTGGAGACTGAGGCTAACTGTTCCTTGGGTATCCCTCCGCAGCCGTTGGGGAGCTCACTTTGATAGCTCTGGAAGCACCCCGTTCTTGCTCCAGTGAGGGTGCTGGAGGCCCAGTGCTCCCGGGATGTGGGCCGGGACAGGCCTGGAACCTGGAGTCCCTTGGCTGAATGAAAAAGCCAGCTCTGTGTCGGGTTCTCACTGGTTCTGGGAGAGTGGGGGAGGTGGTGCCAGGACAGCTGGCAGCTCTTGGCTACTGACACCCTAGGACAGTGACTTCACATTAGGGTCCCATTGCCATTGGTGGAGTGGTAGAGCCAGGATCAAAAAGAGCCACTGGACCTCTGTGCCTGCCTCACTTCCTGCCTGGCCAGGCCTCTGAGCACCTGCCCCACACAGACTGTTACAGGACACCAGGGCTGTTCTCCCTTTGCTCCTTAGCAATGGTGGGGGAGCACCAGTCACCGCCAGTAGGTGCCCCCCTTGGGCTCCCTCCGCTGATTTTTCTTCAGAATCCAGAAACCCCAGCAGCCAGTGGCCTTAGCCTGACTTGGTCCTCAGGGGAATCTGAGCCTCAACTCCTGCTGTACCCTTGAAGCGAGGACCCAGCTCTCAGAATTCCTGCCAGTTGCCCCCATCCTGACAAGCGAGGAGAGGCTGATGTCCCCTAGTCTGAAGAAGGTCCCCAGGCAGTCCTGGGTCACGTGCTACTCCCAGCCTCCATGCTCCCAGCCTTTCCTACTGCCATAAAGCACAAGGCCCAGGCAGCGAGGAGCCCCGTGCCCTCCGTGGTAGGTTTCGGGACTACCCTCCTGAGTGGAACCTCTCTGGAAGCCTCCGTTAATTGCACAGCCATTAGCTCTTCGGTAACAGCTGATTGTGATTAAGCACCAGGATGCCTGAGGCTTTGCCAGCTGGGCCCAATGACCCCTCACTGACACCCCGAAGGAGGCAGTCAGCACTCCACTGCTGAGCAAATCAACTCAGGCTGTGCGGGTGGGAAGGACTCCCCTGGGATTTGCACCCAGCCCCTTTGGACCCCGGGGCTCTCACCACCTCTGTGGCCATGGGTGGCGCCGTGAAACTGGACTGGGCAGGGCTTCAGATTGACCCAAGCACAGGGCAGGCAGGGGCATGACTGCCTGTTGTCCCGAGGGCACCGGGTGCTCAGGGAGAGGGGTCACTAAGGGGAGGGGCAAGGCCAAACTCCAAGAAGCTGGCAACGGGCTCCTCGGAGGCTCGAGCGTCTGGGTCGTCTCTCCTTCCTGTGCCTTCTACATGTCCCCTCCGACCCCGGGAAGGAAGTGCACGCTGGGAGGCGACATGGAGGGGATGGGGTGCAGTGCTTAGAATGACAAACACCCCCCCGGACAGCTGCCAGGGGGTATCAGCTTCAACTGCATCAGTAAGATAGGGGCACTCAATGCGACACAGGAAAAGCATGGGAAGTACTTCAGTATGTGGCTTGTGCCTAGGGCTCCAAACACAGGAAGCACTCCGCAGGCTGGACAGGGCTGCGTCTGTGTGCTGCTGACGGCTGGATTTTGGTGAAGCCAGGCATTTTCCCTCCCATGGGAGGTAGTCAGAGGGCCCTTCCCTAGGCAGGCCACAGGGAGACTCACATCCAGCAGGCCAGAGGACTGGGAAGAGGACAGGAGAGAATGAGGCAGTCCTCTCTGCCAGAAGACAGTATGTGCGGGCCACCAGAGACAGAGGTGGGCACTGGGGACACTGGGCATGGAAGGCTTAGCTGGGGGCCGAGGAAAGAGCCTGCGTTGGCAAAGAGCGAAGCAAACACCTGCGTGGGGGTTTTGGTCCTGTTCCTGCTTAACGCTGCATTGTCTGGGTGAACCAGGGGATGCTGGCCGCCCCGCTGTGCCTGCGTGGAAGGCCAGGTGTGGTAACGCAAGTGAGAAGCAATGTCCTGAATGCTTGTGACAGACAGTAACTGTTTTATTGAAAGAAGCAAGGGGGGCGCAGGTGCCGCCCTCAGGACTGGATGTGGCTCTTGGCGCTGAAGGCCAGGTAGTAGACCACTAGGCCGATGACTGCAGCCAACACCTCGGTGGAAACCCAGGGCCCGTTCCAGGTACCCTGCAAGAAAGGAGGCCAAAGCCAGCTCAGGGGAGGGGCGGGCGAGGGGGCCAGCCAGCTCCAGTCACCCTCCTGGGTCACAAAGACATACTAGCCGACTACGGTCCAGCCCCCACCCTCCAAAAGGCAATGCTTGCTGTGTGCTCGCTGCTTCCCGAGACAAGGCCAGCCTCTCCGGCCCACTCACCCGATGGTCCACGCTGACTGTGAACAAGGGTGGGATGATGGAAACGTCCTCGTTATTCCTCTGAGCCTGCAAGGGAGGTGCTGGGGTCAGGGATGCCATCGTGGGGGGGAGGTAGGGGAGGCAGGAACACTGGCTTGAGTCGTGGAAGAGGAAAATGGGCAAGGGAGAAACAAGGTGGGGTGGGTGGACAGGAGGGCGCACGCCTGGTCACTCTGTCAGCAAAGGCCCTAGAGGCCCAGAGCTCCAGGAAGACAGGACTGTGGGGTGAAGGTGGCTGCGGAAGCAGGTGTACCCTCCCTCCTGCAGGCCTGGGTGGAGCTGCAGGTGGCACTCACCTTCCTCAGGAGGCTGTACGACTCCTCATCGAAGAATCTGACCTCATAGGTGCCCGCGTGGGCGCTCTTATGGTCTAGGCTCCAGGACACCTGGGTTGGGTGTTTGGCAGGGGGTGGGCACGGTGGGCACGTCAAGGCCCCCCTGCCAGCGTTAACGCAGCACCACTACCAGCGGCCTGAGACAGAACCCCGACCCTGCCTGATCAGGCCACCTCTAGGGCTTCAAGTCACACCTGTGAGCAGGTGGCCTCCCCTCAAAACCACCACCACAGCATCCCTTACCTGATAACGCCCTACATCCTGGCCCCGGGTGACAGGAAATTGTTTTCCACTGACGTCGGCATAAAGAGCCATATTCTGGGGGAAAGGGACAAAGAGAAAGTGACGTTCTCTCCTATTTGGCCGTTGGCAGAGGCCCCAGTGTGTTGCCCAGAGCTGCACCCATGGCCTGTGGGCAGGGAAGTCGGGCATACTCGGGAACTGCAGTGTGTCTGAAGGGGCACCACGCGAGAACCACGGATGTAGGCCCGCCATAACCCAGAGCCTGGCCAGGAAGTCAATGCCCATGGATGCTGTCACTACTCTGTCTCCTCAGTGGGGGTGGGGGTGCATTCCCTTTATGGCCTGGCCTCCCTAACCCAGAGCAAGCCTCTTAACTGTGAACAGGGCGGGATGGCTGAAGTGTCCTCGTGACTTCTCTGAGCCTGGAGGAGGGTGCTGGGGTCAGGGCGTGCCCAACGAGCCGTCCAAGAAGTGTTGTACCCCAAAAGGCCCAACTTCCTTCTTTGGACCTTTGAGATGCAGGTTAAGGTCAGGGGCTGAAGGCAAGGTCTGCTCAGTCTTAAAATTACAAAACACCCACATGGACACACACTTTGGCAAAGAGCCACCAGAAAAGGGATGCCTGGGACTGACCCCTGGCTCTTTCTCACTTCCATGTACATTCAAGACACAGCAGTATCTACTACATTACTGCCCCTAGGCAAAGCAGACCAGGCAGCTTAGAAGAGCTGATGCCCAGGGCCCCAGACTCACTGCCCACCTCTCACCCCAGCACCCTCCTTGCTGAACGCCCACGGCCTCACCTGGACCCTGTTCTTGCATGTCAAGGAGATCTCCACAATGAAGACAGTCTCAGTGGAAATGACGGCATCTGAGGTTGTGTAGTAGGAAGGGGTGATCTGGGGCTCCATGCAGGCCTCTGCTGTGGGGAGGAGGCAGAGATGCCTGGGTAAGGCCTAGCTTGTGCACACTGGGCTGTGGGGCGGAAGGTACCACCCCAATCCTGCCTCCCACACCTCATCGGCTGAGGACACATGGGGCCCTTCGGACCCTGCCAGGGGGCGTGTGGGAAACAGATCTAAATGATCGGTCAGAAGTGCAATGGCAAAGGGGGCGTGTGGGGAACGGGAAGGCTTTGTAGAGGTGGAACCTAAATGTGAGTGAAAGAACAGGTGAGTCTGTGAGGTGGGGCTGGGTGGACTCACTGCATAACTCACGTCTGTGCCTGGACCTATGGACAGGGAAAGCCATGCAATGGTTTGGGGATATAGCCTGCCCGGTAGCACCCCAGAAGCCCAGGGGGCCAGGCTGACCTCAATTCAGAGGCATGCACAGCCCTGGAGAGTTTACTGAAGGCGTCCTCTGCAGACACCAAACATGGTGCCGCTGGCAACGCACGTGGGCTTTTGAGATGAAGAGAAGGGTCTCTGCCTCCAACCAGTTGACAGAAGGCCAACACTTGCCCCTGTGTTTCCCGGGGGAAGAAAATGGGAGAGGTTCTGGATCCCGAAGCACTACTTGTCCCCTTGAACTGGGCTGCCCCGAGAGAAAGAATGCTGTCTTAGCCATCTCCACACTGCTGGAGGCTACAGAGAAAGAAGGGTGCCACCTAAGTCACAGGGTGCTAAGCGAATGCTACCCCTGGTAAAGTTCTCAGCCAACTGCTCCCCAAATGTAGTGTCCTGGCAGAGCCATGCCTTAGGTTGAGGCAG
>NW_024342648.1:409818-430072 GCF_902729225.1 Pteropus medius | reverse complement strand
AAGGGTAAGCAGGGCCAAAGGTGGAAGCAGATTTCTTGGCTCAGCAGATTGGAGTGTGAGTCAGCGGATTCTCACAGGGGCGTGTCTCTGCCGCAGGTAAACGGGAAGGAGCTCTCCAAGCTGTCTCAGGAGCAAACCCTGGAGGCCCTGCGCTCCTCCAAGGAGCCCCTGGTGATCCAGGTGCTGAGACGAAGCCCCCGCCTCCGGGGGGATGGCTCCTGCCATGACCTGCAGCTGGTGGACAGTGGCACTCAGACTGACATCACGTTCGAGCATATCATGGCGCTGGGCAAGCTGCGCCCGCCCACCCCGCCCATGGTCATCCTGGAGCCGTACGTCCTGTCTGAGCTGTGAGTCGCCCTCAGGAGGGCCCCGGGCCCTGCCTCCAGAGAGGACATGCCACCAGGGGCAGCCATCTCTACGCCACCCAGAAGCTACCTTGCTGCAGCTCTGGCTGTGGCAGGGAGACCCCGACTGGCTTGCCGTCTCGGGCAGGAAGCAGGTTCCTTGGCCTCCGGAGCTGACTATGGCACCCAAAGGCTCAGAAACCTCCGGGCCTGTGACCTCAGGCTGGACACCAGCCGGGGAAGGGGCCGGGGGAGGCTGACATGCAGGTTCCCCATTTATCTACTCCCAGGGCCAAGGGAGGATCATCCAGGGACCTCGCTGCTGGAAGGTTGAGGTCCTCTCCTCCTCCATCCTCTCTCTTCTGCTGCCCCATCGTCTTCTGCCTCACGAGCATCATCTCTTGAATCTTCTTGCATCCTTGTCTGTCTCATCTCTCTCCCTGCTCTGAATTTCTTCCATCTCTTCGGCTTCTTTCTTTGGCCTGCTCGGAAGAAGGGCCTCTCATCCTGGCCTGCTGGCTCATGACTGTGTGAGCGCGGACTCATTCTGCTATCTAAGCCCCGGCTGCAGGGAGGGGGTTCCGGGACCCCCTTCTCGCAGCAGAGAGGTAGGCCCAGGGCCACCAGCAGCCAAGCTTAGCCTCGGGGCAAGGAGGGCCACTACTTGAGATATAGTTGGTCCTTCCCTGCTCCCTATCAGTCCTCGGGGCCTGGATAACTCCTGGGGGCGTTGCATGAGTGGGGCCAATGCCGGGCGGGAAGGGCACCCACAGTTTGGAAAAGTCGGTCCCTGCCAGCTGGCACGGTTAGAGGGGATGGTATGGGACAGGGTGGGAGGGGTTGGCATGCCTGGGTCCCCAGTGTGGACCTCTAGACCCCCACACACTCCCGTTCGAGATCCATTCCTGGTCTATGCATGGATGCATGTAGCTCAGGAGGGCGTTCTAGAAGAGGCAGCCGGGTTGTCTCCCCTGAGGAGGGTGCGCCCAGAGCGGGGCTCCATGCTTAGTGCCCTGGGACTGGCCAGCCTGGGAGCTGGGGCTAGGGCATGGGAAGAGCAGATGGCCTGCCTGACCCCCCCTTCTCCTGGGCAGCCCCCCCATCAGCCATGAGTATTATGATCCAGCGGAGTTCTTGGAGGGCGGCCCGCAGGAGGCAGACCGTATGGACGAGCTGGAGTATGAGGTGAGCCGGGCGACCAGGTCAGGCTAGGGCTCGCAGCCGGCCTTGGGTGCCAACCCCAGGACGGCTGTCTGCAGCCCCGCTCAGGCCTGGCTCCTGCTGCCCCCAGGTGGCTGGGTCTTGTGGCCCTTTCCAGTGTGTGGCTGGTTACTCAGGCTCACCGGCCAAGTCTGGCTGAGTCAGGGAGGGCACGGGTGAGGTCCCATGTTCAGTTTCTGTTGGTGAGTGTGTGTCTCGCATACGTCTGTGTCCTGTACGTGCCATGTCTTATATGTGTCTTGGGCATTTCCTGGTAGGGAAGACCACTGGTCACATGCGCCATTTGGGGATGGTAAGCGAGACCCTCGAACCGGGGGCTAGAAACTCGGCTCAGGTGAAGCGCGAGCCCTGTGGGTCAGGGCTGGGCCGCGGCTGCCACCCGTGCAGCGTGGGTCCTTGCTCACATTTTTCCGGACTTTCTTCCTCTGCTTCCCCCCCGCACCCCTTGTGGCAGGAGGTGGAGCTGTATAAGGCCAGCCACCGGGACAAGCTGGGCCTGATGGTTTGCTACCGCACCGATGACGAAGAGGACCTGGGTATCTACGTTGGAGAGGTATGAGGTGTGGGGTATGGAGGTGGGGTCTTTTAGAAGGTAGCGGAGCCCCATGCTGTCTTCCTGTGGGCTAGGACCTCAAAGCTGGATTTTGATGACGCCCATCTGTGTAGCACCAGTGAGAGGAATGGGCATCACGGGTGCTGAGGCAGGGGCTGGCTCATCCTAGCCCCTCATCCTCTCCACACTGCCCAGGACTCTAAGGCCGCCCTTGATGACGCAGCTGTCAGGAACAGGGCTTACTTGGCATCACAGGGAGGGTGCTGGTGGGCGAGGCCAGGGCGGCCAATGGCTTCAGTGTGTATCTAGTCTGGCGGCCTTCTCCAGTATACCTGTGGCCGGGGTGGGACAGTGAGCAAGGTCGAGGCGCAGGATAAGGTCCCTGCCAGGCTTTGTTCTCTCTCCCACGACCTGCAGCCAGCCGTCCTGGTCCCCACGGGGGTCATTGTCCCCCACCTGTCTGTGGCAGATGTCTGTGTGTCTGCAGGAGGGAGGACGGCTCCCCCGCTCCCATCCACACCGTAGTGGTACCCCAATCAATTAGCCTTCGTATGAATATCCTACTGCCGATGTCTTTGAGTATGGCAAAGTATGGGATAGTAGCCAACTTCCTGCATATGCCTAGGCTCTGACACGAAAAAGAACAGGTTTCCATGCAAAAGAGTGTAGGAGTGTCAGCTGGGCGTGGACATGGGGGCGGAGGGCAGGGGTTGGGAGCTTTTGGTCGACAAGTTGGCATCTCGAGTTGGGGAGAGGTGACTAGTCCCAGTTTCACTGTTCCGTCCCCGCCTCTTGGAGCTTGGAAGCTGCTGGTCTGAGCTGGAGCGAGGGAGTAAATAAGGAGCCTTTGATTTGCTTTGGGGGCCCCTGAGGTGAGGCTGCCCTTTCGTACTAGAAGGGCACCTTAGCGGAGGTGCCGAGTCCCCAGGATGTATGTGCCTTGCAGGTGAATCCCAACAGCATTGCAGCCAAAGACGGCCGGATCCGTGAGGGAGACCGAATCATCCAGGTGAGCAGCGCGGGCAGGCCTGACCTGAAGCCCCGCCACGCCGGCCGACCCACCACCTGTCCTTAGCTGATCCCAGCTGTGTCCTGCCTGGTACCAGGCACCCTGCCGCGCCTGAAACCGGGGCTGGGTTGCACAGAGTCTCATCTCTCCTTCACGGCTGCCCTGGGTGGCTCCCTCGTGCCCATGGGATCTGCTCTGGCACCTTGCAAGCCTCTCTCCATCCCCCAGATGTGAGCACATCTCCCACTCCAAGCTGTCCTTTGAACACGTGTACTTTTGCACGCACGGGCCAGGCTGTCCTCTCCCTAGGCACCTTCCACTTCTTTTCATCCTACCAAAGCATGAAAAAGCCCATCCTAGTCCAGGGTACTCATCCAGGGCCCATCCCAGAACCAGCCCCGGTGTCCTTGTTGACTGTCCCTTGGCCTGCCACAGATAAATGGTGTGGATGTCCAGAACCGGGAAGAAGCGGTGGCCATCCTGAGTCAGGAGGAGAACACCAACATCTCCCTGCTGGTGGCCCGGCCTGAGAGCCAGGTGTGTGTGCCCGACAGGATGTCTTGGGTCCCCTGACATCGGGCTTTCTGTCTCGGAAGCTGCCGATGTCACAAGGGCACAGATGGGCTAACGACTTAGCACTGATGACTGGCTGGCGGTGTCCCAGGGCCCCTTTCCCCTTCTGGCCTCTGATGGCTGAGTGGGCTGGGAGCACCCCCTCTCTTGGTTTGTTAACTTCATTGAGACCAAGAGGCTGAGTATGGGACCTTGGGGCAACTGAAGGGGTGTCTGGGGACGTCCTCAAGGCAGTGGGGACAGCATGGTTCTGTCTGTGCAGCTGGCGAAGCGATGGAAGGATAGTGACCGGGATGACCTACTGGATGACTTGGCCTTAGAGAATGAGGGGGACCCGCGAGTGCGGAAGCTGAAATCGCCCCCCGCCCAGCAGGTGAGGAAGCGGGGAAAGGCAGGTGGTGGGGAGGGTAAGCAGGGAGGGGATAGAGAGGAGGGGTTGGGGGGGGTACATGAGAGGTGGACCAGACCCCAAAGCCCTTCTGATCCGCACCCTCCCGCGGCGCCTTCTGCCAGTGGGACCCAGACTGAGTGGGACTCATCTTTCTGCCCCAGCTTGGAAACGAAGAGGAACAAGGGGTCCCCGATGTGGGCCCAGGCCTGAGCAACAGCCAGGAGCTGGACAGCGGGGTGGGTCGGACTGATGAGAGCACCCGAAATGAGGAGAGCTCCGAGCACGATCTGCTGGGGGATGAGCCCCTGAGCACCACCAACACGCCCGGGACTCTGCGCAAGTTTGGCTTGCAGGGGGACGCCCTGCAGAGCCGAGACTTCCACTTCAGCATGGACTCCCTCCTGGCCGAGGGGGCTGGGCTGGGGGGTGGTGACGTCCCTGGCCTCACTGATGAGGAGTATGAGCGCTACCGCGAGCTGCTGGAGATCAAGTGCCACCTGGAGAACGGCAACCAGCTGGGCCTCTTCTTCTCACGGGCCTCGGGCGGCAACAGCGCCCTGGACGTCAACCGCAACGAGAGCCTGGGCCACGAGATGGCCATGCTGGAGGAGGAGCTACGGCACCTGGAGTTTAAGTGCCGGAACATCCTGCGGGCGCAGAAGATGCAGCAGCTGCGGGAGCGCTGCATGAAAGCCTGGCTGCTGGAGGAGGAGAGCCTTTACGAGCTGGGGGCTGGCGAGCCCAAGAAGCACGAGCTGTCCGACATCTCCGAGCTGCCCGAGAAGTCTGACAAGGACAGCACCAGCGCCTACAACACCGGGGAGAGCTGTCGCAGCACGCCACTGATCACCGAGCCCCAGCCGGAGAGCCCCCTGAGGCGGGCCGCTGCTGGCAACTCCAACTTGAACCGGACCCCTGCTGGTCCCCCTGTCGCCGCCCATCCCAAGGCGGCTCCTCCTCCACAGGGGAGCCCCTCCAAGTTCCGATCCCTCTCTCGGGACCCCGAGGTGGGTCGGAGACAGCATTCAGAGGAGCGTGTCCGCCGCGGCCCCAAGACGGGGGTGACCCTGGAGCGCGTGGGCCCCGAGAGCAGCCCTTACCTCTCTCGGCGCCACCGAGGCCAGGGCCAGGAGAGTGAGCATTACCACAGCTGCTTGCAGTTGGCCCCGCCACGTGGCCTGGAGGAGCTGGGCCATGGCCCCTTGGTCTTGGCTGGTGGCCCTCGGGTGGGTGGAGCAGCGGCGGCCACCGAAGCACCCCGCATGGAGTGGAAGGTCAAGGTTCGAAGCGATGGGACCCGCTATGTGGCCAAGCGGCCCGTGCGTGATCGCCTCCTAAAAGCCCGGGCCCTGAAGATCCGGGAGGAGCGCAGCGGCATGACCACTGACGACGACGCAGTGAGTGAAATGAAGATGGGCCGCTACTGGAGCAAGGAGGAGCGGAAGCAGCACCTGATCCGGGCCCGGGAGCAGCGGAAGCGGCGCGAGTTCATGATGCAGAGCCGGCTGGAGTGCCTGAGGGAGCAGCAGAACGGCGACAGCAAGACTGAGCTCAACATCATCGCCTTGAGCCACCGCAAAACTATGAAGAAGCGGAACAAGAAGATTCTAGACAACTGGATCACCATCCAGGAGATGCTGGCCCACGGCACTCGCTCGGCCGACGGCAAGCGGGTCTACAACCCTCTGCTTTCGGTCACCACCGTCTGAGCCACCGTGATGGGAGCCGGGCTGTGCCCCAGGGTGGGGGCCCTCTGCCCCAGTCCGGGTCCAGCGAGCCTCCAGGAACCCCAATCCCCTGCTTTCCCTTAGAATCTAGTATGTGTGTGTCTGTGTGTACGCACAGGCCTTTTTTAACAGAGAGAAGCCCCCAAGGAGAAGGGGCACCCCTTGAGCTGTGTGCACGTGTGTGTGACACGAGCCCAGGCACACGCACGCGCACACGCTCATGCACACCACTCCAGTGCTCTCTCAGCATGGGTACTTAGGGACAGGGAAGTCAGCTGAGCACAAGAGAATGTCCAGCTTTGAGCTGAACATAGCTTCTCCCCCTGCTGGGAGCCTCCACTATTTGTAGAAAAAGGCAACCCTGATTTTTGTGGTTTTTCTCTTCTTCTGTGCTTGCCACTTGTTTTTCTGTTTTGTGGACCTGCCCTGGGGGCTGGCAGCTCCTTCAGGCAGCCTGTCAAAGGTGGAACCCCCTAGTGAGGGCTGGTGGGGGGAAGGAAGACAGGAGGGGGCGGAGGGAAGGGGGTAGCCAGGGGAAGGGAAGAATGGTAAGCAGCTTTCATGCTGGCCTCCACTCTGAGGTGTGGGACAGGGAGCCTCTGACATGGCTCGTGAGGCTCACACTGGGGGCCGCCTCCTCTGTGACCGAGGGAGAGCCAAGATTGGGGGGACTGAGGGAGCAGTGTCCATCCAAGAAGAAATAACTGAGCCTGGGGCTGTGTCTGACTCCACGTGGAGTGTAGCTTCTCTTACGAGGGCTTAGAGGGCTTAGAGGGCTTAGACGTAAGAGGTCCAGAAGCCAAGCCCCGTGAGGAGCAGCAGAAGACCCTGGTGACAAGACCCACATGGAGTTGAGGGAGCGGCCTAGACCCAGTGAGAGGTGTGACCGACCAGCTGGGCTGACTGGGGAGAAGATGCCCTGTACCCCGCTTTGCAGGTGTGTACCAGACAGCCCTCAGAGACTGGCACATTTAGTGAGAGCTGGCCTCAGGCCCCCTGGATCCCCTCTGGCTCAGAGACCCCCAGATTGAGGACAGGCTGCCCATCTCTGCTCCCCACTGGCATCGTGAGAATAAAGCAAGCTACCTTTTTATGGTGCCCCTTGGCCTCACTGTGTTCATTCTCATCGTGCTGGGAGAAGAGATGTAGGTTTGAGGTGGGGGAGGGTTGTGGGGCTAGGGGTGCGGCTAGGGGCAGGGCACGTGAGGGCTGGGGCCAGTTGAAAGCTGTGCCTCAGCTTCCCTGGCGTGTCACTGAGGAAAAACAGCGAGGTCAATGTCCTCTTCCCTTGGAGGAGGCATGACAGGATCACCTGAATCATTTCAGTGGTGTGACATGGTTACAGGGGTGGTCCCCAGATGAAGGAAGGACGGCAGAGGACTGATGTTGGGGTTTGCCACTGGCGTGGTGGAGCTGGAGAGAAGCAGGTTCCGCCCACCCCTTCTGGCCTGCTCTGGAAGACCCCTAGCAGGAGCAAGGAGCTGCTGGGAAGCTTCTCGAAGACACAAGCTACCCTCCCTGTTTGGGGCCCCCCGCAGTGCCTAGCACATACGAGATGCAGAGTAAATGTCTTGGCCAGATGGATGAGTACCTGGGCGGCTGCAGCGGGCCCTTCTGGCTCGGGAACTCCCAGGGGGGCAGCCAGATGCTTGTGGTTCCATTCAGTGCAGCAAGTCACCAGGCATCCGCTAAGTCTCAGGAACCATGCTCCAGGCTGGGTGGGTACCAGGGCCCAAAGACAGCAACGTCAGGGCTCCGTGGGTGTGGCCATGAAGGAGCTGTCTCCTGAAGACACTGGAGGCTGTCAGCAGCTGAAGTGGGCAAGGACGCATTAAAATTCTCTTGAAACAATGTAGACCTCTTGTTAATTCCGCTAATTGGCTGAGATGGGTGTGAGCGAGAAGTCTGAGTCCATGTCCCCAGAAGCTTAGTGCCCTGCTGGGAAGGCTGGTTCCCAAGTGGGCCGCATCTGTCCAGCTGCTGTCTGAGCAGCTGGGAGGGCAAGCCATCACACTGAGGGCTGGATCACCAGTGGGTTGGGAGGGAGGAAAGGGTTCGCTGGTGAAAAGGGGTGAATGGCAGGGGCTGGAGACGCCCACTTCTCAGCCCTCTGAGGCCTCTGTCGCTGAGGGCTAGGTACATAGACCCTTGTGACCAGTCCCGTTCCTCGGGAGGGGAGAGTGCGAGGTCCTTCGTGGGGGAGGATGGGGCTCCAAGGGCACAGCCCCGGCCGCAGAAAACTGGGCAGAGTTGGAGACTGAGGCTAACTGTTCCTTGGGTATCCCTCCGCAGCCGTTGGGGAGCTCACTTTGATAGCTCTGGAAGCACCCCGTTCTTGCTCCAGTGAGGGTGCTGGAGGCCCAGTGCTCCCGGGATGTGGGCCGGGACAGGCCTGGAACCTGGAGTCCCTTGGCTGAATGAAAAAGCCAGCTCTGTGTCGGGTTCTCACTGGTTCTGGGAGAGTGGGGGAGGTGGTGCCAGGACAGCTGGCAGCTCTTGGCTACTGACACCCTAGGACAGTGACTTCACATTAGGGTCCCATTGCCATTGGTGGAGTGGTAGAGCCAGGATCAAAAAGAGCCACTGGACCTCTGTGCCTGCCTCACTTCCTGCCTGGCCAGGCCTCTGAGCACCTGCCCCACACAGACTGTTACAGGACACCAGGGCTGTTCTCCCTTTGCTCCTTAGCAATGGTGGGGGAGCACCAGTCACCGCCAGTAGGTGCCCCCCTTGGGCTCCCTCCGCTGATTTTTCTTCAGAATCCAGAAACCCCAGCAGCCAGTGGCCTTAGCCTGACTTGGTCCTCAGGGGAATCTGAGCCTCAACTCCTGCTGTACCCTTGAAGCGAGGACCCAGCTCTCAGAATTCCTGCCAGTTGCCCCCATCCTGACAAGCGAGGAGAGGCTGATGTCCCCTAGTCTGAAGAAGGTCCCCAGGCAGTCCTGGGTCACGTGCTACTCCCAGCCTCCATGCTCCCAGCCTTTCCTACTGCCATAAAGCACAAGGCCCAGGCAGCGAGGAGCCCCGTGCCCTCCGTGGTAGGTTTCGGGACTACCCTCCTGAGTGGAACCTCTCTGGAAGCCTCCGTTAATTGCACAGCCATTAGCTCTTCGGTAACAGCTGATTGTGATTAAGCACCAGGATGCCTGAGGCTTTGCCAGCTGGGCCCAATGACCCCTCACTGACACCCCGAAGGAGGCAGTCAGCACTCCACTGCTGAGCAAATCAACTCAGGCTGTGCGGGTGGGAAGGACTCCCCTGGGATTTGCACCCAGCCCCTTTGGACCCCGGGGCTCTCACCACCTCTGTGGCCATGGGTGGCGCCGTGAAACTGGACTGGGCAGGGCTTCAGATTGACCCAAGCACAGGGCAGGCAGGGGCATGACTGCCTGTTGTCCCGAGGGCACCGGGTGCTCAGGGAGAGGGGTCACTAAGGGGAGGGGCAAGGCCAAACTCCAAGAAGCTGGCAACGGGCTCCTCGGAGGCTCGAGCGTCTGGGTCGTCTCTCCTTCCTGTGCCTTCTACATGTCCCCTCCGACCCCGGGAAGGAAGTGCACGCTGGGAGGCGACATGGAGGGGATGGGGTGCAGTGCTTAGAATGACAAACACCCCCCCGGACAGCTGCCAGGGGGTATCAGCTTCAACTGCATCAGTAAGATAGGGGCACTCAATGCGACACAGGAAAAGCATGGGAAGTACTTCAGTATGTGGCTTGTGCCTAGGGCTCCAAACACAGGAAGCACTCCGCAGGCTGGACAGGGCTGCGTCTGTGTGCTGCTGACGGCTGGATTTTGGTGAAGCCAGGCATTTTCCCTCCCATGGGAGGTAGTCAGAGGGCCCTTCCCTAGGCAGGCCACAGGGAGACTCACATCCAGCAGGCCAGAGGACTGGGAAGAGGACAGGAGAGAATGAGGCAGTCCTCTCTGCCAGAAGACAGTATGTGCGGGCCACCAGAGACAGAGGTGGGCACTGGGGACACTGGGCATGGAAGGCTTAGCTGGGGGCCGAGGAAAGAGCCTGCGTTGGCAAAGAGCGAAGCAAACACCTGCGTGGGGGTTTTGGTCCTGTTCCTGCTTAACGCTGCATTGTCTGGGTGAACCAGGGGATGCTGGCCGCCCCGCTGTGCCTGCGTGGAAGGCCAGGTGTGGTAACGCAAGTGAGAAGCAATGTCCTGAATGCTTGTGACAGACAGTAACTGTTTTATTGAAAGAAGCAAGGGGGGCGCAGGTGCCGCCCTCAGGACTGGATGTGGCTCTTGGCGCTGAAGGCCAGGTAGTAGACCACTAGGCCGATGACTGCAGCCAACACCTCGGTGGAAACCCAGGGCCCGTTCCAGGTACCCTGCAAGAAAGGAGGCCAAAGCCAGCTCAGGGGAGGGGCGGGCGAGGGGGCCAGCCAGCTCCAGTCACCCTCCTGGGTCACAAAGACATACTAGCCGACTACGGTCCAGCCCCCACCCTCCAAAAGGCAATGCTTGCTGTGTGCTCGCTGCTTCCCGAGACAAGGCCAGCCTCTCCGGCCCACTCACCCGATGGTCCACGCTGACTGTGAACAAGGGTGGGATGATGGAACTTGCCCCTGCTATTCTGGAGCAAGTGGAGGAAAAAGGTTAAATATTTAACACGTGGGGGAGGTAGGTGAGTGGGCAGGAACACCTGGCTTGAGTCGCGGGAAGAAGAGGAAAATGGGCAAGGGAGAAACAAGGTGGGGTGGGTGGACAGGAGGGCGCACGCCTGGTCACTCTGTCAGCAAAGGCCCTAGAGGCCCAGAGCTCCAGGAAGACAGGACTGTGGGGTGAAGGTGGCTGCGGAAGCAGGTGTACCCTCCCTCCTGCAGGCCTGGGTGGAGCTGCAGGTGGCACTCACCTTCCTCAGGAGGCTGTACGACTCCTCATCGAAGAATCTGACCTCATAGGTGCCCGCGTGGGCGCTCTTATGGTCTAGGCTCCAGGACACCTGGGTTGGGTGTTTGGCAGGGGGTGGGCACGGTGGGCACGTCAAGGCCCCCCTGCCAGCGTTAACGCAGCACCACTACCAGCGGCCTGAGACAGAACCCCGACCCTGCCTGATCAGGCCACCTCTAGGGCTTCAAGTCACACCTGTGAGCAGGTGGCCTCCCCTCAAAACCACCACCACAGCATCCCTTACCTGATAACGCCCTACATCCTGGCCCCGGGTGACAGGAAATTGTTTTCCACTGACGTCGGCATAAAGAGCCATATTCTGGGGGAAAGGGACAAAGAGAAAGTGACGTTCTCTCCTATTTGGCCGTTGGCAGAGGCCCCAGTGTGTTGCCCAGAGCTGCACCCATGGCCTGTGGGCAGGGAAGTCGGGCATACTCGGGAACTGCAGTGTGTCTGAAGGGGCACCACGCGAGAACCACGGATGTAGGCCCGCCATAACCCAGAGCCTGGCCAGGAAGTCAATGCCCATGGATGCTGTCACTACTCTGTCTCCTCAGTGGGGGTGGGGGTGCATTCCCTTTATGGCCTGGCCTCCCTAACCCAGAGCAAGCCTCTTAACTGTGAACAGGGCGGGATGGCTGAAGTGTCCTCGTGACTTCTCTGAGCCTGGAGGAGGGTGCTGGGGTCAGGGCGTGCCCAACGAGCCGTCCAAGAAGTGTTGTACCCCAAAAGGCCCAACTTCCTTCTTTGGACCTTTGAGATGCAGGTTAAGGTCAGGGGCTGAAGGCAAGGTCTGCTCAGTCTTAAAATTACAAAACACCCACATGGACACACACTTTGGCAAAGAGCCACCAGAAAAGGGATGCCTGGGACTGACCCCTGGCTCTTTCTCACTTCCATGTACATTCAAGACACAGCAGTATCTACTACATTACTGCCCCTAGGCAAAGCAGACCAGGCAGCTTAGAAGAGCTGATGCCCAGGGCCCCAGACTCACTGCCCACCTCTCACCCCAGCACCCTCCTTGCTGAACGCCCACGGCCTCACCTGGACCCTGTTCTTGCATGTCAAGGAGATCTCCACAATGAAGACAGTCTCAGTGGAAATGACGGCATCTGAGGTTGTGTAGTAGGAAGGGGTGATCTGGGGCTCCATGCAGGCCTCTGCTGTGGGGAGGAGGCAGAGATGCCTGGGTAAGGCCTAGCTTGTGCACACTGGGCTGTGGGGCGGAAGGTACCACCCCAATCCTGCCTCCCACACCTCATCGGCTGAGGACACATGGGGCCCTTCGGACCCTGCCAGGGGGCGTGTGGGAAACAGATCTAAATGATCGGTCAGAAGTGCAATGGCAAAGGGGGCGTGTGGGGAACGGGAAGGCTTTGTAGAGGTGGAACCTAAATGTGAGTGAAAGAACAGGTGAGTCTGTGAGGTGGGGCTGGGTGGACTCACTGCATAACTCACGTCTGTGCCTGGACCTATGGACAGGGAAAGCCATGCAATGGTTTGGGGATATAGCCTGCCCGGTAGCACCCCAGAAGCCCAGGGGGCCAGGCTGACCTCAATTCAGAGGCATGCACAGCCCTGGAGAGTTTACTGAAGGCGTCCTCTGCAGACACCAAACATGGTGCCGCTGGCAACGCACGTGGGCTTTTGAGATGAAGAGAAGGGTCTCTGCCTCCAACCAGTTGACAGAAGGCCAACACTTGCCCCTGTGTTTCCCGGGGGAAGAAAATGGGAGAGGTTCTGGATCCCGAAGCACTACTTGTCCCCTTGAACTGGGCTGCCCCGAGAGAAAGAATGCTGTCTTAGCCATCTCCACACTGCTGGAGGCTACAGAGAAAGAAGGGTGCCACCTAAGTCACAGGGTGCTAAGCGAATGCTACCCCTGGTAAAGTTCTCAGCCAACTGCTCCCCAAATGTAGTGTCCTGGCAGAGCCATGCCTTAGGTTGAGGCAGTCAGAAGCTTTGGATCTGGACAGCAAGAATAAGATGCTTGATGAGGACACTGGTGGCGGTGTTCTCAGGAGCCACATCCTACAGATCCTTCTGTGCCCTGCGAAGCTTGGCCTTTTCCCTACAGATGCCGTGCAGCACCAAAGGGTTTTACCAGTAAGGTTTGTGCTTTCCAGACATCGCTGGCGACAGCATGGGGAATTCCCAAGGGATAGGTGAGAAGGATGCAGGCAGGGAGGCCAGTTAGGCTGGCGAAAACACTGGAGGCACCAAGAGTAAACTGAATGCGCAGGAACTGGCCCCTCCCCAGTCCAGGCCCCAGACCCAGCACTGGCTCCTGCAAAGACCTCCTCCTCAGCATACTTCTGAACTCCACTCCCAGCTCAACCATGCCACTAGGTGTTAAGAATACCTCAAGAATGTCAATTGATCGGACTGTGGCTCAGCTGTGCTGAAAAGCCCTTTAAGGATACATCAGGGCCTCAGGGAAAAAGTCAACAGTCTGGCGTGACACTCAAGACCACCCTCCCTTACCTTAATCTCTTCCGCTCCCATCTAACTCTCCCACGCTCATGGCCACTGTGCCTGGGCCATCCCTGCTCCCTTTCCGCGGAGGCCTGGCCCCGCCGCACAGGGTCAGGTGGCTCCTCTCCACCAGCCCAGTTTCTCACCCCTATCTCCCTACACTGTAGAGCTTTGCTCCTGTCCGACCCTCCTCTGAGACCGGGAGCTCCGGGAGAGAGAGCAGGGACGTGTGTCACTTTCCCTGCCGGGTACACGGGAGAGGCTCTGGGACTCTTTCTCGCAGGAGCAGACAAGGGAAAGACCTGGCTATTTCTTCCTGCAGCCTGGCTGCTGGGTAAACGTGTGTGGTGCAGGAGTGCGTGGTAGCTTTGGTCGTCCCGCACCGAGGCCACCTGCCTCTCGGAAGAAGACCCAGACCCCCGCTTCGCCCGCACCCCACCTCCCCGCCACGCTCCACCAGTCGTGGGAGAGAAGCTCGCCAGAAACGAGCTCTGGCCAGGCCGCTACCTGAGCAGCAGGAGAGGCCGGACAGCAGGAGTAGCGCCAGGGCGCCGAGAGATGCCAGAGCCGCCATCGCCTCTTCTCTGCCGAAGTAAAAAGGGAGCGACTCCACTGAACACGAGGGGCAGACGAGGAAGCGCGACGCGTAAGAGGTCGCGGCAGCCAATCAGGCGCCGGCGGGCTGGGCGAGCCAGTGACGTCGCTGGCAGCACTGACGTGTCTCCTCCCCGGACCCGGGGCCCAGCTGGGCGCCCCCAAGATGGCGGCGGCGGTGGCGCTCCCGGCGCCAGGAGGGGGCGTAGGAACCGAGGCGCTGCGCGCGTGCGCACTGCCAGGCCTGCGCCCTCTCCTTGGAGTTTGCGCCCCTTCGAACTCTCGCGAGAGCGGTGTCTGCCTGCCGGGACGTGCTGTGGTTCTCACTTTCCGTCATGGCGTTGAAGGTGGCGAAGGCCGTTGGCGGCTCTGCGAAGGCAGTGCTCAGGCCGGCACTCCTCTGCCGTTCTTGGGAGGTGAGAGTAGGGAGCGGGCTGCATGGAGAGCCGCGTTCACCAGGGGTCCTCGCCCCTCGGCGGGGCTGGATGGGGGGGGCCTCCGTTCCCAGAGCGTCCTGGAGCCTGATTGGCTGCAGGCCCTGCGGGCGGGCGGGGAGAGAGCTGCGTGCCGGTATTGATTGGCCGTCTTCGTTGTCAGTGAGGGGATTGGCTAAAGTTGGCCCTGGTCCGCCTTTCCCAGGGGTCTGCGTCCTGTGGCGGGGGAGCTTCGGCCAGATGGGAAGAGTGGGCCACTGTGGCCCGAGTGTCGCTTCCCTAATGTCCCTGTGGGACCTCTCCCAAGGCGGTCTCGTGTCTTAGCCCGCCTCGTTTTTACCGTTTTGAGAATCCCTTTCCCGGTCGACTTTCTTTCTAGGGTTTCCCTCTTGTAGACTGCTTGGCCACATGTCCAGGTGGAGATGGAGAATCGGACTTTGTCAGTAACCCCAAACTCCCAAGACATTCTTATAGCCCCAGCGCCCCCCCCCCGCCCCGCAGACGCCTGGAATGGGCGGGAGCTAGGGTTTCTGAAGCTGGTGGGGTGGGAGGCCACCGGAATCTTCGTTACTCAGGTCCGATTTCTCTCTCCTTATACAAATGAGGATGATTTTGTCCCTAGGTGGGTTGGAAGCCATTTGAAGCATCAGTGAGCCAGGACTGGCCCCAGGAGGACAAGAGAGATGATTTCCAGGCCTAGCTACCTCACTGACCCACTGTGTGACCTTAGGCCAGGCACCTCTATCTGGGCTTCAGTTTCTCTTTCTCAAAGGATCCAGCCAACTCTGACATTCCAGAACCCTGCAACTTTGCTGCCACTCCTTGTGGACATATCTGCCATGTTTCCCTTTTCTGATCCCTGGGAAGGATGGTCCTGTAACAGCTTATACTTTATTAAGGTCTGTTTAAAATGCCGACTTCCCTTATCTTGGTGATGAGAGGCTTTCCAGAGACCCTGATGACTCTGGCAGTTAGGCTCCCACAGGGTCTGGGTGAAGACATTTGTCTCCTTGACCTCCCTTGCGTGCGTGTTTGTGTCCATGTTGGGTCGGGCCAGGGGGGCTGTGAACAGTTGGTAGCCAGGCAGTGCCTTGCCCTGAGACTGGCTGTCCTGGGTATGGCAACCTTTAGAGATCTTTGGTCCCACTTATTGGGACCTTGTGGGGAAACATGCAGCCCCTATTGACACTTGATCCAACAGAAACATGCCAAGCAGAGTAGCCTCCCTAAGCTGTGGAGTATGGGAGCCCTTTGGCGAGAACACATACTATCCTGGACTCCTTTGTTTCTGCGGCACCATCAAAGAACGGAAGGCTGATAGCCCACTCCCCTGCTTGACGAATGAGCAGGGGCCTTTGCATTTATCTCATCCTGCCTCATGCTGAGCTCCTTTTGATGGGTGGCTTCACAGGGTGGCCTGGACGCGAGGCAGAAACTTTGTAACCCCCTAAGGAAGGTGTCTGCATCTCTCCAGAGCAAGGCCAGGGAAGGTCTTGATCCTGAGAGCTCTCTGCATCTTTGACCAAAGCCCAAAGGAACATCTAGCACAGGGGCCAGGTAGAGGTCCAGCCTTGGTGATGGCGACGTGATGTAAGGCAAGGAAGGGGGTCGCACAGATGTACAGCCAGACCTGGTGCAACTGCTGGCTCACCACCATGCCAGAGTTACCTGTCCAGTGCCAGCGGACTTAAGAGGGCCAAAGCCCAGGAGGAATTACTGCCGGGAGTTGCAGGGGTCAGCCCAACATCCCCCCATTGGACACCAGCTTTGAACACGGGCTGTTGGGGTGCAGGGGCACATATGCTTTTGCACAGCCCTGTGTGCCCTGCTAGGTACTGAACAGCTTGCGTACCGTACTCCTCTCGCTTAGTCCTTCCATCAGTCACATAAAGTAGGCACCTGTGTTCCATAGCTTCGGGTGAGGATGGGACGCTGAGCAAGGTAAGCCGTTTGCTGCCAAGAGTAGTGCATGTGGATTTGGACTGAGGTCTCTTTAGCCCCAAAGCTCCCCATCTCTTCCTTCATTTCTGATATGCTCATTCATTCAGAAAATGTTTCCTGTGTCCTAGCTCTGGGCTAGGATAGTAGGGGACTAGACAGACATTGCCCGCTTTCAGGGGCTTAGGGATTGAGGAGGGAGCAAGGCAGCAATAACATAGGGAGATTATGGTTGGAGGGGGAGGAATTGAGGTAGGACTTTGGGAGCCTGGGGGGTGGGGGAGGGACCGATACTCAACAGCCTTAGGGCTTCAGGGAAGGCTTCCTGGAGGGAGGGCAGGCTAAGCCCCCTTCCACAAGTTTGTATTGAGAGTCTACAAATAAGATGAATCCAGTTACTGACAAGTGCTAGAAGGAAAACAAAAGCCCTGAGTGTGCCCGTGGCTGCAGATCCAGGGGCGTCATGGGTCAGCAGATATCCCCGGAGCCTCTTGTCCTAGCAGTCGTCCCCCCCCCAGCTCTTGGCTTGGGTGGGTGAGTGGCACAGCTGTGCTGCCCAAGCTTGTGCAAGTGGGCGCCTTGTGAATGCTGGCCAGGAGACCCAGACAGGGACGGTCAGCCTCTGCCCGAGCTTTCTAGACTTCTAGCAAGAAGGCACAGGTTTTTGAGAAATGGCCATGGTGACTGTGCCATTGGCTGGAATGCTCTGCCGCTGCTCCAGTAGGAAATTGGCAGGGCATCCCCAAGTGACAAGGAGGACCGTGGCTCTGCCCCTGCCTCTTTGGATTGAGGGACACCCAGGTATGTTCCCAGGTGGAACACAGCACGGAGGAAAGTGTGCAGCCTGTAGACCCCCTCCAGTGGGACCTGGGGCGTGGGCTTCTCCCTTAAGGACAATGAGGCAACTCCAGATGGATCACTTCTCAGCACCTGTCCTATGGCTCGGTGGCTTTTGCTCTGAAGCTGTCAGGCATGGCACCGCTATGGCCAAACGTGGCTGTTTCTGAGTCAGGCTTGGGAACATTCGTCATCCATGTAGGCCATGAAGCGGTTTTGTAATCCTTTATAAAAGCCTTCCAAAAGGTTGGTGTCTGTTACTCTAAAAACGGTTGACTTTTTCCCTGCAAATGTGCTTTAGATTTCTGATTTTGGAAGGCCATCCCCCACAGTGCTGAGGGTGCCCGTCTCTATGTGGACCTGGGGCGGGGGGGGCGGTGCTCAGCAGCAGGGGAGCTGGGTGCTTTGTCTTCTGATTGCCATGTTCTGGATTTTCTCCATGTTCTGACCATATGCTGCTTTTGTAATAAAAACGATCAAGAAATGGTAAAAAGCTTGTCATGGTGGCCCTGGGGTTTGTTATCATAATTTCCCTATTGTACTGTATTCACTGTGCCAACTTTTCCATGTTATGCACATCACCGAGCAGGAACAATTGGCCAAAAAATAATCAGAAACAACGAAAAGAGGGGAGAGGGACTTAAACATTTTTTAAAAAAACTGACTGTGGAGCTGAAGGAGGTATTAAGAGTTGTGATGTCCCTCCACTGTGGTCCCTGAGAAATGGGGGCTCTGGAGCCATTTGGCACGTGCCGTGTGCTGCTGTTTGTTGGACAAGTGTGCATGAGTGAGGTGGACGGGACGACGTGGAGAGAGTGACGTGCGGGACCTGTCTGGGCACGGTGGGGACGGTGGCTCTTCCTTGCCAGATTGACTTCTGGGATAGACGGCAGCCATTAGCGTCTGGGTTCTCTTCTCCAGGTTCGAGGTGCCCACGACGCCCCCCAGAGGAGCTTCTCAGTAAGTACCTGCCTAGGTGTGTGTGCGTGACGATATGTGTGCGCTTGCACGTGTGTATATTTGCGTTTGTGCATGTGTGCACCCGTCTGTGTGCATACATAGGTGTGTGTATGTACTGTGCATGCATGCACACCGTATGTACACATGTGTGCGTGTGCTCGTGTGTGTGCCGTGCCTCCTTGCTCCTTGGCCCTCCGTGTCCTTCCCTTTATGGCACATTCTCCAGAGGTCACCCACCCGTCCTCCTTACCTCCTTACCTGAACTGTGCTAGACAGCATCTCACGGAAAAGGCACAGCCTTGTTCCTCCAACCTTGGCTGATCCGAGTCTTCTTCCTTCCTGTTCTCACTCTAGCAACAAACAATTGTAAGTATCCTCCTCTGCCTGTTTAGATTTGGGGCTTTTCATTGCTTTGGGATCGACCCGAGTCTAGGCAGGGCAGGGACTGCTTCCGCTGCTGTCATCCTGGGCCCCCTGGGATGAAGTGGGGCACAGGGCTAAGGTACCCCAAGGTGGCACCTGATGACTGGCCAGCCCAGCAGGTCAGTGCTGGTGAGAGGAAGTGAACTAAAAGCCCGCCTTCTTCCTCCTTCCAGCCTCCATCTGCTAAGTATGGCGGGCGGCACACGGTGACCATGATCCCAGGGGACGGCATCGGGCCGGAGCTCATGCTGCACGTCAAGTCTGTCTTCAGGTGTGGAGCCCTGGGGCCCGCCTCCCCTTGACCTGTCCCTCTAGGAAAGGCTGTGCCCCAAGCCCAGCCAGGGGGCACCCTGAGAACTTTGTGCTAGAGGGACAGTAAGCCCAGAAGCTTACTTGCTGGCACTCTGCCCAAGTGCCCAGTGAGCCAGTGGCAGGAGGGCTGTAAGCCCAGGTTTTTCGTCCAGGTGCTGGAGATCCCACCAGGCTGGCATGGGCATGGGGTAGGTGGCACCAGTCCTACTGTGTTGTGCAGTTCAAGCGAGTCCCCATGAGTCGTCGCAGGTGGGCCCGGTCACCTCTCAGTCAGAGCCAGGTCAAGGTGGGCAGCATGGGCGGCAGCAGGAGAGAGGCCTCTGCAGCCAGTGGTTCAGATAAGGCTTCCTAGAGGAGGCGCGAGGGAGGTCCAGGGCCAGCTGCCCTGACCTGGCCTTGCCCTAGGCATGCGTGTGTGCCAGTGGATTTTGAAGAGGTGCACGTGACCTCCAATGCTGACGAAGAGGACATCCGCAACGCCATCATGGCCATCCGTCGGAACCGCGTGGCCCTGAAGGGTGAGCGTGGGGGTCAGGGTGGGGTGCTGTGCACGATTCACTTACCTCTGAGCTGGTTCTTGTCCCGGGGCCTCATGGCTCTGACTTCAGGGCCTTTCTGGCTGGGGAGGACCCTTGTGCTTGGAGAGTGGACAGAAGCCTCTGGGGACCCGTCTGTGCTGAGATTCTGAGAGCTCGGTGGCACTAGGCTGTGCAGGGGTCTGTCTCACTCCTCCTTCCCCTCTCTGCTGGGTTCAGCTTTGACCCTCAGAGTCTGTCTTCACAAACCAAGTGCCACAGAAACAGTTCTCAACCTCTGCCTGCTGCCTTGGCTCCAGCTGGCTCAGCTGTAGATGTTGCAGACAGGAACTCTAGCTCCTCTCAAGTTTGCCTTGGTTTGGTCCAGGTTCTTAAACTGCTTCCATCAGTTATTCTGCAAACTTTAGCCTATCACCTGCTTGGCATGAGGAATGTGTGAGCCTGGGTGGAGACCCAGGACCTGGCAGTCAAGTGGAGGGGCTGACATGCCAACCACAGGGTGCCCGGGACACTCTGGATGAAGGCAGTCCAGGCAAGGCATGACTCAGGGGAGCTGGTGGCCCTGGTGGACCTGAGAAAGGCCGCCTGCACTCAGCACCCTCTTACTGCCTTTTCCAAATGTCTGCCCTTGCTCTGGGTGCCCTGGGTTCAGCCAAGGCCAGGCTGTGGCCTTTTCTAGGCAGCCCCTGCCCACCCCTGGGCTTGCGCAGCGCCTTAATGCAGGGCCTGATAGTAAACCTGATCAAGGTTAGCTTGCTGGTGCCAGCCTGGCCAAGCAGCCTGTTAATAAGCAGAAGTGTTCACTTTCTATCCAGCCAGACCCTGGTCTTGCCATTCCTCTTCCAGGGTCTGGCAAGACCTCCCGGTCAGCTGTCAAGCCTCATTCATTCATTAATTCATTTATTCATTAAGTATTGAGTGTCTGCTATGTGCCAGGTGCTCTTCTAGTTCCTCAGAACCCATCAGTGAAGCAAACACACGTACGTACGTGTACACACACACACGTGCGCGCGCGCAC
>NW_024342648.1:361611-409461 GCF_902729225.1 Pteropus medius | reverse complement strand
ACACTCTGGTGTTCTGTGAAGTATTACTACTGCCCAAAACAGTCTTCTCTGGTTGGAGCCGCCTTTGGTGCGTGTTCCCTGGTTCAGGAGGGGGAATATGGTGGCACAGCCGAGCCTGAGGGTCCCTTTTACAGACCGCCTGTCTTGTTTTTGTCCTGCAGGCAATATTGAAACAAACCATAACCTGCCGCCGTCTCATAAATCCCGCAACAACATCCTTCGGTGAGAGCCAGGGGCACGGGACAGGGGCTCGGCAGGGCCGGGGTGGGTTGTGCCAGCAGAGCGTCCTGGCACTGGCTGGCCGCCCCTCTCTCTGTGCCCCCAGCACTAGCCTGGACCTCTATGCCAACGTCATCCACTGTAAGAGCCTGCCGGGAGTAGTGACCCGGCACAGGGACATAGATATCCTCATTGTCCGGGAAAACACAGAGGGCGAGTATAGCAGCCTGGAGCATGAGGTGAGTGAGGCCAGGGCTGTCCCCTCACTCTCTCGGGTCATGGGGGCCAGGGATGAGCCCAGCCAGGGTCAGCAGGAAGGAAGGCTGTGCCCAAGGAGTTTGCGCCAGAGGGCAGGCTGGCACAGAACCTTGGTCTCTCCCTGTCCCCTTCTCAGAGTGTGGCAGGAGTGGTGGAGAGCCTGAAGATCATCACCAAGGCCAAGTCCCTGCGCATTGCTGAATACGCCTTCAAACTGGCCCAGGAGAGTGGGCGCAAGAAAGTGACAGCCGTGCACAAGGCCAACATCATGTATGCACCACGCCCCTGCCATGTTCCTGCCCATTCTGCCAGCAGGCTCGAAGCAGCTGAATTGAGCAGCCTGCTCAGACCTGCTCTCACGGACTTGGGACCCAGGGCCCTGGCCACCTACCAAGGGGCCACACCCAGGGTGCCCTGTCGCTTCTCTCCCTGTCACGGCCTTGCCCCACTGCACACTTAGGGGAGGTGGAGCAGGATTCTGCCCGTTTCGCAGATGGGGGCCTGGCTAGAAGATAGAGCCCAGCCTCCCATGGCTGTCGGCACACCCTGTCCTTCCAGCTGACATTGCAGTGGCCAAGCTGGTGTCCTGTGTTCCCCCTAGGAAACTGGGCGATGGGCTCTTCCTCCAGTGCTGCAAGGAGGTGGCAGCCCGCTACCCCCAGATCACCTTTGAGAATATGATCGTGGACAACACCACCATGCAGGTAGTTAACCTGCCGGGCTCCGTGGCCACCTGCCCCAGGTGCCCTGAGCTTCTCGTGCTCAAGCTCCTGTCTGCGCCCTCCTTGCCCTGCAGCTGGTTTCCCGGCCCCAGCAGTTCGATGTCATGGTGATGCCCAATCTCTATGGCAACATCGTCAACAACGTCTGCGCAGGGCTGGTTGGGGGCCCTGGCCTCGTGGCTGGGGCCAACTATGGCCATGTGTACGCCGTGTTCGAGACGGTGAGTGCTGCCGGTGGCGCCAGGGCTGCTGGCATTTTTGAGCGATACCTCATGTACCGTCCCCTCCGCCCACTGAAACTGCCCAGTTCAGTGCTTTTTAGAATATTCAGAGTTGTGCAACCATCACCACTAAGTCCAGAACCTTCTCATCACCCTAAAAAGAAGCCCTGTACTTGTCAGATGTCACTTTCTTTCCCCCGCCTCCAGCCCCTGGCAACCACTAATCTGATTTCTGTCTTACGAATTTGTCTGTTGTAGGCATTTTATATGAGTGGAATCCCATAGCACATGGTCTTTTGTGACCGGTTTCTTTTTTAAGGTTCATCTGTGTTGTAGTGTGTGTCGATACTTTATTCCTTTTTATAGCTGGGTAATAACAGTCCATGGTATAGATAGAGCACATTTTATTGATCTCTTTTTTGGTTCTTTTTTTTTTTTAATTTAAATCGAGGTGAAATTTGCATAACAGCGTGAAACTATTTTAAAGTGAATGATTTAGGGGTATTAAGTATATCCACAGTGTCGTGTAACCATTACTTCTGTCTAGTTCCAGGACATTTTTATCACCCCAAAAAAGAGACCCCGTCCCTATTAGCAGGCACCCCCTATTCCCCTTCCCCTAGCCCCACTGGATATGCTTTCCGTCTCTGGATTTGCCTGTCTGGACACTTCACACAAATAAGTTACACTCCCCGCATTCTTACAGTCGCCACCCCTCTGTCGTCTTGCCTCTTCCAGGCTACAAGGAACACAGGCAAGAGTATCGCCAATAAGAACATCGCCAACCCCACGGCTACGCTGCTGGCGAGTTGCATGATGCTTGACCACCTCAAGTGAGTGACTTCTCGGTGCCTGGCTGCCAGCCCGCAGCCAAGCCCCTAGGCCCCGAGGACTGAACGCTGCTCTCTCTCCTTAGGCTACACTCCTACGCCACGTCTATCCGCAGGGCCGTCTTGGCATCCATGGACAATGAAAACGTGAGGCTCCTCCCCTTCCCTGCCCCCTAACCCCTTCCCCAGCCCTGGTTGAGCTGGTGTGATGCCTGAGAGGCTAGAGATGGTGACCTGGCACTTCTTGCTGCCTCCAAGGAGAAGATGGTGCCAGGTAGGGTAGGGTTTCTGGGCCTTAGCTGGTACCACTGTCCTCTTGGTGGCGGTTCCAGCCCCTGCAAGCCACAGGTGACGGTGGGCAGCCACCTGCAGGGTAGGGGTCGGGTGTTGCCGGGGTCCTGCTCTGTGCCCAAACTCTCCCATCTGTCACAGATGCACACCCCAGACATCGGGGGCCAGGGCACCACATCGGAAGCCATCCAGGACATCATCCGCCACATTCGCATCAGCAACGGCCGGGCCGTGGAGGCGTAGACTGTCCCCCTCCCCTCTCAGCACCCCAGCTGGCTTGCTGGGTGGACCCAGAATAAATCAGTTTCTGCCCCAGCCCTCAGCTGTGAGTTTATGTCACTTCAGGATGCTGGCGTTTGAGTTCACACTTTATTAAGAAAAGAAACATGCACGCTTCCCACAGAGCTCTGTGAGGGTTGGGGACAGAAGAAATTGAAAGAGGGGGCCTGGCCCTAGCATGTCTGCCCTGCCTCGGTGGGCGTGCGCTCACACCCTCAGGGCAGGAGAGGGCAGCTCCTGCAGGGTGACAGGAGTTGTCCATTTTCCTTGAAGGCACTGAGAGGCGGGGTCTGGGGCAGGAACGGGGAGGGTGGGGCACCTAGGGGTTGAGCCAAGGATGCTGGAGGCAGTCGGCCGCGCTGGCCCGCTTTTCGGGGATGTACTCCATCATGGGCAATAGGAAGGCACTGAACTGCGTGGCCTGCTCCAGGGGCCACTCGTACTTCTCCATGAGCACCTCGTAGAGGCCCCAGCGCTTGAGGTTGTGGATGTGCCGCAGCTCCCCTGGGGCGGGCGACAGGCCTCAGTTAGGCGCCGCCAGCAAGGCCTCCAGTTCGGGCCATGCTGCCCTCGAAACCCAGGGTCCCTGCCCCTTCGGCCTCACCTCTCCGGTTGAAGAACTCCCGGGAGTAGCGGCCTGAGAGGGCGAAGGCCGGGGGGATGTCTCCCAGGAGCTCCACGATGTGTGCGATGTGGTCTGGGGACAGAGTGGAGGCTGGCAGGCGGCCGGGAGGCCGGGGGTTGGGGGGACGGGAAGCCGAGCCCGGGCTGTGCCCGTCCTACCCTCATCACGGCTGTAGTCTTCTCCAGAGTGCGGCTCGAACAGGTAGTCGCCGGTGGCCAGCTCGAAGGCCTGGAGAGGGGAGTGCGTGAGGCTGCTGGCTGGCGGGCTGGCCCCCGGTGGGCGCAGCCGAGGCCTACCATGCACGCCGTGCTCCAGATGTCGGCTGGGGGCCCGTACTCGGCACCGATCAGCACCTCCACGGCCCGGTACTGCCGCGTCTGGATGTCCTCAGTGAAGTGCTTGTGCTGGAGGCAAGCGGAACCCTGGGGAGGAGCGGGGGCCACAGCGGGCCTGCCCCCCCAGTCCCCCCCAGTTGTCTCCTACTTTCTCTGAGTCACGCACCCAAGCAGTTCAGTGGGGCTCGCTCTGAGCCTCGGGGTCCCCAGACGTCCCAAGAGGAACTGGCCAGGGAACCCGAGGCAGAGGCTGGCCCCTTCCCAGTGGCCCCCCGCCCCTCGCCGTGGGCCTGGTTCTGCTGCCTGGGTGGTGCTGCTTCGGGTTCGGCCCTGGGTCTGCGGCATGAGCCAGACCTCGGGGTCTGGTCAAGAGGACTGCAGGGCGAACCCTCGCTGCACGAATGATTGAGTGCCCATGCGGCCCCGGTGGGGCTTCCTGGGTGCGTCTGTGCCCCCACCCTGGGCAGGGCACCCAGTTCTCCAAGGTGCACTCATACCACCCAGCAGGCATTGCCCAGGTCTGCAATCTTGATCTTGATCTTGTCTGCATTTTGGGGCTCTAGGGGGTTCACCAGGAGATTCGAGGCACCAAAGGGTGCTGGGAAAGGAAGAGAAGGGAGAGACTGAGCCAGCCGGGCCTCTGCCTCCCCGCCCGCCCGCCGCCCGCTGGCCCTGTCCGGCTTACTGCTGGGCGACAGGAGGCCCCCAGTCTCCCGCTGGTTGGAAGAGCCTGAGAGGATGGAGCACGAGGTGGGAGAGAAAAGGGAGCCGGAGAAGCCTGAGGTCTGGGAGCCGGGGCTGAGGCTGCGGTCGCCCCCAGGGGCTGGGGACGAGGAGGCTGGGGAGGGGCCAGCCCTGGCCCCCCCAGGGTGGCAGCCGGAAGAAGAGGTAGAGCCGCTGCCCCCCTCTAGTCTTGAGCTAGAGTCTGGGGAAAGGGGCAGAGGTGGTGTGTGAGCCGCTGCCCCAGTGGCCCGCATTCAGCAGTCTGGGGGCGCCCCTCCGGCCCCTCACCCTCGGCCTGGGCGGCTGCCTCCAAGGCCTCCAGCCTCTGCAGGTCCCGCAGCCGCTCCTCCAGCAGCCGCTTCTGCTGTTTCCGTTTGCGCCGCATCTTCTTCCTCTTGTTTTTTGACAGCTTACCCGGCTGCCATTAGAGCCAGGGTCACCCCAGGGTTCTTGTCGCCCATCCCTCGACCAGCCGGAGCCTCTACCAGCCTCCTGCCCTTCCTCCTGCCTCCACTCTAAGCTCGAGTTCGGGGAGGAGCGGATGGCCTGCCTCTGACTGGGTACCTGCCTGCCCTGGGGGGCAGCCCTGGCCTGTCCCAGCCCAAGGTGCCGTGTCCTTCCACTGAGGCAGTGGTGAGCCCAGCAGCCACCAAGGGCACTTTGGGGCGTGTGGCCCACCGGGTACCACCCTCGCTGGGGCCTCCTGGCCTTCGGAAAGCGCCACTGCAGGGGTGATGGGGAACGCGAGGAGGCTGAGGAGGCGAGCTCTGAGGACACGGGGAGACGAGGCACAGGAAAAGAGGGGTGCCGCGACTTACCCAGACCTCCTGGGGGCAGCTGACTGTGGGGCAGGAGGGGCACGGGTGTGGGGGTGAGGAGAGAAAGGAACAGAGGCTAAGGCCGGGGCTGAGGCCCACAGGCCCAGCCCCGGCCCCACGCACGCTCTCGTACCCGTGGAGCGGGATGGGGGTGGCGCCCCTGACTGCTGCCATTCTGTGGCCTCGGCGGCCAGGCGCCTGATGTAGGTGTCACCCACACACAACAGGATGTTCTCGGGCTTGATGTCTGTGTGGATGATCTTGCACTTGGTGTGGAGGTAGTCTAGACCGTGTAGCACCTGGGAAGAGCCACTCCTGAGCCCCGCCAGCCCCGGCCAGGCTGCCTCCCGTTGCTGCCGACGTGGGGTGTGGGCTGCTGCTCACCTGCCTCACGATGCTCTTCACGCAGGGCACAGGCAGGCCCTGGTAGTTGGACTTGATGATCCACTTGAGGAGCTGGTGGCCCAGGACCTCCAGCACCATGCACACATCTGGGGCTGGGAGTGAAGGGTGGCTGGCAGGCACACAGTTGGGGCACAGACTCCACCCGCTCTCAACCGGGGTTGGGGAGCAACCGGGCTTGGATAGTGCAGAGCTGTGCCTGGACGATCCTGGTGGTCACCACCAGTCCAGTGTCATAGTGTCCCTGTCATGCCCAGGAGTGCCAGTTGGATGGTACATCCTATGGTCATTCTACAGAGGGCACTGGAGGAGCAGACACGGGGACCTCAGGCCAGCCCCACCCCTACGCCCGGGTATGCTACAGGCGGCGGCCCCCGCCATTGGGGGTAACTCAGCGACCTGGTATCCACTCCCCCCCATAAGAAAGTAGTGAGGGTATTTTGAAGACAAGCGTCACTGGAAGGCATAAACTCCCATCATGCAGACCAGCAAACGGAGGCCCTAGTAGCTGGGAAGGCACAAGCTACTCCCCCTGCTGCCGTGGTGCTTTGCTCAGCCCCACAAGGATACGGACTCCATTAACCCCTGAGATCCTGAAGTCATCGATGAGCTGCACAATGGTCTCTCTTTTGGGGTCACTGGGGTCACTGTCTCGGACCTGGAGCAAAAGCCAAGGGGCCACGGATGGTGCCAAACTGCCCCTCACCGGCCGCTCCCGGCGGCGGTCCCCTCTCCCACTCTGGCGGGCCACTGGAAGAAAGGCCACCGGCCTCTCCTTCGCCGGCTCCGCCAGACTCACCCACTTGGACAGAGCCACTTGGAGCCTGGCCTTCTGGGGGCCCCGCGCCCCCCGCCCCAGGAACCCCTGCAGGCCTGCACCCACATGGCCAGGCCCCGGGCAGCTCCCAGGGAGCTGGGAGTCGGTAGGGGAGGCGCCTCACACATTTCAGGAGCTTGATCTCATCCACAGCTGTCTCTGTGTAATGCCCGGCGCTCTTCACCACTTTCAGGGCCACGAAGCGCTTGCGCCTGCAACACGGACACTTGCATCGGCTGCCAGCCCCGGCCAGACACACGGGCACATGGTGGTGGCCACAACCAAGCCCAGAGGCAGGATTCCAGCTGGCACCGGGCGCTGGGGGGCAAAGGGGACACTCACTGGATGTCCCAGCACAGCCAGACAGTGGAGAAGTGGCCCCAGCCCAGCTTGCGCACCACGTGGTACCGTCCATTGAACAGGTCGCCGATCTTCACGGGATAGTAGCCGCCTGGGGAGAGGAGCCAAGAGTCCATGGGAGCGTCAACCCTCTGGCCCCTTGGCCCAAGTGCACTGGCACCAGCACCCTCCTCCTCCTGGAATGTCCTACCCCCTGCAGCGGCACCTGGCCATCTGTGCCCCAGGCCAGGCCTCACCCTTGCAGTAGTCCTTGGGGTCCTCCTGTTCCTCATCATCAGAGCCCAACAGGCCCTGCAGCATCCGAGGCGCCGCAGTGGCGGGAGCTAGTTCGGAGCCCGAGGACTCGGGCCCGCAGGAAGCCTGTGAGCTGCGGGCGGGTTGGGCCAGCAGTGAGCGCGCGAGGTGCCAGGGGCCCCGGCGCCCCCTCCGAGCCCTACCTGCTGCTGCTGCCAACGCTGTCCCTGCCACCACCGCCTGCACTGGTGCTCATCCCGGCCTCAGGGCCCACAGCTCCGGCGCCCTCAGGGCTGTTCCTGTGGGGCCCGGCCTTGGCCAGTGCCTTTATAGCCTCTGCCGGCCGCTGATCTCACCCGCCTTTATAAATAGCCTCCCAGCTGCTCAGCTGCGGGCAAGGTATGCAGTAGGGCGGGGACAGCGTGGCGACAGAGCTCCTGAGAGTCTGGCCCCCAGGACAGGCCCCCAGGACAAGCCCCCTGCTGCTGCCTCAGGGCTGGCAGAGGAGGCCACCACACGGACACGGTATGACTCAGCCTTCATGCCGAGCAGCATCCCCGTCACATCCCAAGACCAAGGGGATCACCCACATGGGGACACAGCAGTTAGTCCCTGGGCTGAGTCCTCAAACTCCAGAGCCGGCTGAGGGGCACAGCCAGGCAAGGCCACCATGGACATGGCAGCCCAGTCCTCAGGCCAAGCCCGCCACCATTTTTGGAACATTCTCTGGCTTCCCACTCGGCCCCTGTGGGAGCCTTCCCAGGGGACGCCTCCCATTCCTATGGGCACCCCATTCTCTGCCCACTCTCAACAGGTTCCCATTTTCTCTGTGCCTTATTGACCCCTAAGACAGGCAGGAACCCGGTGTCCTCCTTTTCCCGAATGCGGGTCACCGAAGGCTTTGGTGTAGCAAGAGTCAGGGGCACAAGCTGCAGGCAACACGCTCTTCCTGCCAGAGGTACCGACCGAATAGAAGCCCAGGAACCTGCCCAACTAGGACTTCGCCACTGAGCCCCTGTGTAGTCTCCCTCGCGCCTCTGTTGCAGGCCTGCCATCCGGGCCCTGTTCATCGTCTCCTCCAACATGTGTCATGTGCCCCCATGGGAGGCACAGGGAGCCGCCCACCCAGGCCCTGCCCTCAGGGGTACTCCTCTATTGGGGAGCAAACAAGCCCACAGCTCTAGCTGGCTAGTGACAGAGGGACGTTCAGGTTAGGCAAAGACTGTGACCTTGGAGCTGCATCGAGGGACTAGAAAGAATCAGGTCCTCAGAAAAGGAGTGAATAGGTAAGCCTCCAGGGCAGCAAAGGGCTGGGTTGGGACGAGGCCAGCAGCAAGATGGGCTGGCGACCTCTGTGTCTGGCCTGGCCACAGAGTGGCTGGCGATGGGGGACAGGAGAGCGGGGAGGCCCCAGGTGGCCCAGTATGGGGTTCCAGCAGAGACCGACGGGCGCTTCCGCTCTTTGGAAAGGTTACCCTGGCAGAGGGAATGGCGGGGGCAAGAGTGGAGCCAGGAGTCCAGCCGGGGACTGTCGGGGAGTCAGAACGAAGCAGGTGAGCTTAGCGGTGACTGTGTGCTTAGCCCAAGATGAGAGACACTTGGTCCTGTGTCCCTGTGCCAGAAGAGGATTTGGTACAGTGGGGTAGATGGCAGAGGACAGGGGTGTTCCAACGAGCCAAGAGGAGAGTGAAAAGAGAGAGGAG
The DNA here is from genome assembly GCF_902729225.1 of Pteropus medius. Lineage (NCBI taxonomy): Eukaryota > Metazoa > Chordata > Mammalia > Chiroptera > Pteropodidae > Pteropus > Pteropus medius. The sequence continues at coordinate 400,624 of NW_024342648.1, read as the reverse complement.
AGGCCTAAGGGTGCCGATGACTCTTTACTCGGAAAAGCAGCAAGTCTCGCAGCTATGGGGACCAGAGAGGGCTGTGACTCCAGGGAAGGCAGAGGGTTGGGGATTGGGCTTTTTCTAAAAGAACAAATTTCTATTTTATTTCGAGATGCAGTTCTCCAGCAAGCAAATAAATACAATGAGGGAACAGAGGGAAGGATTGCTATAAATTAGAAAGAAGCCCGGGAGAGAGAAGAGGCTGGGGTGGGGGGGAGGTGACAAGAAACCCCCCACTCTCTGTCGGCCCTCTTCGGTTGCTGGCTCCATCCAGGGGTCTTAAGGCACTGTGGTGGCAGGTCCTGCTTGCTGCTCTCTAAGCTGGTGGGCCTCAGGTGCTGGCTGTGGCCAGAGCTCACAGGTCAGTCACTTTGTTCTCCACCAGGGCGGCGATCTGCTGCAGGCGGCAGGCCAGTTGCATCTTCTGGCCTACAGGGTCCTCCTCCAGGGCGCTGATGATCTGTCAGGGCAGAGGAGGGTTCCCTGCCTGAGCCCCAGCCCTCCGCCCAGTGGCCCAGGGCCACCCGACCCTGCTTCCACCTCAGCAGTGGCTGACAGCTGCCCCAGGCCTCCCTGGGGAATCTGAACGGACACCAAATCCCTTCCCAAACTGGGCCCTTCCTCCCCTCTGCCTGCTGGATTAGGCCTGAACACTCCTCTGCCCGCAGGGGGTGCCCCTTCCCCCGGAGAGTCCTGGCCTCACCTGGTCGTAATACCTGTGGATGTGGTTGTAGAGTTCGTGCAGGGCTTCCAGACAGTGAGGAGCAGAGGTGTAGCTCTGTGGGCAGCACATGGGCGAGTGAGGCCCTAACCTGGGCCTCAAGCCCCAAGCCTCCCTCCCCTCCGCTCTGCCCCCCAAATGTGGAGAGGCGCGCTCCTGGGCCCTGCCTCACCCCTGAGAGCTCGGCCAGAGCTGAGTTCATCTCCTGGTAGCTGGCCGGAGAGCTTTGGCGAATGTCGGAGTAATATCTGGAAGAGCGGGTATGGTGAGGGATGCGCAGCCTCCACCCCCAGCCATGCCTGCTACCCTGACACCTACCTCTCCACCAGCTGCTTGTAGCGAGGGATCTCCCGGGCGTAGAGAAGTTTGTTCACTGGGGAATCCTGCTCCGGGTGGGGGTGGGCGTGAGTAGGCAGGTGGGGAAGCTATGGTCCTGTCACCCTGACTGTGCCACCAGTGCCCCCTCCCCCTGGCCCTCATTATTCGCCATCCCCAGCCCCACCCAGGGCTCTGTGCCCAGCCCCTGTGGCTTCCCCACAAGCCTCTTCTTTCAACCACCCGGCTGCCACCACGGCCAGCTCTGCTCTCACCCGGCCCACTTTATGCTCTGAGATAGTGCAGGAGTCGATGAAGGTCTGGGCGATGACGGCGAGGACGGCATCCACGTTGTCTGACACACGCACGTCAAAGATGAGCTGTGGGTTCTTCAAGGCGTTCACCCAGAACCGCAACAGCAGGCTGGGGACACAGGCCAGCCGTGGGTGTGAGGCATGGCTGGTCTAGCATGCATCGTCAGCCTGGGCCCCAGCCCTGAGGTCCACGGGGAGCAGCCATGAGAGTCTATGCTGGGGGTGGCCAGAAATCCAGCTGGATGCCTCCCAGCCTACGTTCCTGATCAGACCCTGCTGCTCCGATCCAGGCAGTGAACTTGTCCCTCTGAAACTCCATGTCCTGTCTGCATGGAGATGGTGGAGGGCAGCAGGCGAGGTACCTGTTAGTCTTCCAGATATGCAAAGTCTCTGGGTCCTCGATGCCATGCTTCTCGGCCAGCTCGTCCAGGAAGTCAAACAGGTACTTGACAGCGATGGGCACAGGTCGGTTCACACTAAGGATGGCCTGGAAGGTGTCATCCACAAACTTCTGCAGTGTGCCCTGGAAGGTGGGGGGGCGGGGCTCCATCAGTGGCCAGGGCCACCCTTCAGCCTCTCAGGACCACGCCTTCTCCCTAGCTTAGTCAGGGGCCCCTCAGGGAGCCTTCCTGTCACCTGGCTCCCCTGGGACCTGGCTCCCCAGCCGCACCGACCTTCATGGAGAGTAGGCGGGTGAGGTAGATTTCTGGAATGGCCTTGGCCCGTGCCCGCTCCCGTTCCCGCTCTCGAAGGCTGCTGCGCCGTGCCTTGGCCCCTTCTGGTTCCTCGGTGCCTTTCACCAAGTGCCAGAAGCGGACTCCGCCTTCCTCACCATCCTCCAGCATGGGGATGTCTGAGGACACACGTGCCGACCTCAGTCCTATGCCCCTGACACCCGCCCCACCCCGCTTGTCGGGGCGGGACAAGGTGGGAGGAGCCAAGGAAAGCAGAGGGTAGCGATGTGGAGACGGGGGTAGCAGCCCAGGGGCTTGCTCAGCCCAACATCCTGTGGCCCTGGAGCACCCTGACCAGGCATGCCATTGCCTTCATGTGCCCTAGGCCCTCGGCTCAGCCTGGAGCTTTGGCTGGCCCGCTGGCGAGGTATGGGGAGACCCAAGTGATGGGCAGGACCAGGATTCCTGCCTGCCTCCCTCAGGCTCCCGGGAGCAGGTGGGCACGTCTGGGTTGCTGGACTCACTCTCTCCGGAAGGGCAGCTCTGGGCCAAGCTCTGGGAAACAGCGCCTCCGTTGTGTAGCTGGGGGACGAGCGCCACCGTGGCCCCATCTGGGACCTGGCGAGAGGGAAGCAGAGGCTGGGCCCCTTCCTTGGCTGATCCAGAGGTGAGGGCCTGTCCCCCAGCCCACGCCCACCCCGCACCTTGTAGTGCTGCAAAGTGTTGAGTCTCTTCCAGTGGTTCTGGGTCACCGAGGTCAGGTCCTCATCCGACAGGGTTAGGTGGCCAGCCAGGCCTGAGCGCCACTCTAGGGGGACCCAGGGAAGCCAATCAGACTGCAGCCATTCCCCAAGTCTGCCATTCAGAGCAAGGCAGAGCTGAGCCTCTATAGGTGGACCGGACCCATGCGATGAGGGCAGGCGGGGTGTCTCACCGAGGTCTAAGGCATGCGCGGCGGGCCTCTGGGAGAAGGGGGTACCCTTGTAGACTTGGTCCAACACCTTCTCCTTGACCTGGGTGATGGTGTCTGTGTCGAGCACCCGGGCGGGCACGCGCTGTACTTCACCATTCCATGCAGCCCCGCCAGCCCCGGGGCCCACCAGCACCATCAGAGTCAGGGGCCGGAACTCCACGTCCTCCCGCAGCAGGCGACTGTCGTTCAGGGTCCGTTTTGCCTTGCCTGTCACGGCGTCCACAGGGCCCTTATCCACCTGGTACTGGATGGCCCGGAGGAGCATGTACAGCGGCTCACCAGCCACCTCCTGCAACCATTAGGATGGGCCAGCATCGGCCAGGGGACTAGTGGCCTGCGCAAGGCTCAGAGGGCATGACGGGGGTGGGGAGGGGTAGCCAGCTGCACAGAGCAAGGGTAGACAACGACGGCTGGTCTCCGCCTCACAACCAGCCCGGGGAAAAGGGTCAAAACCCTTCCCTTTGCACACACACCCCCTTGCTATGCCCTCACGCCCTGAGGTCCCCGGGGGAATCCGGGCACGGGTCAGTGAGGCCACAGGCAGCAGCCTCTCGACGGAGCAAGGAGAAAATGCCATCCAGGGCACCCCTCACCCTCAGGAAGGCGTAAAGACAGATGGACAGCCAGTTGGTGAGCAGCTTCTCCACCATGGTCTCTGTCCTGTAGGGAGCAGGCCCCAGGTCAGAAATGAGAGCTGCAGGGACACCGTGTCCCTGGCCTGAGGCGGGCAGCAGAGGCAGTGAAGAGCTTTTCTGCCTGTCAGCCCTTTGTGCCCAGGTCCCTGGTGAGGATGCCCGTCTACTTCTCTACCAGTGGCTTCTGTCCTAGCCCACCTCCTGGGGCTTCCCGATCCCGCCCGCCCCAGAACAGGGCGGGGTAGGGGGGAGCCACCACCCCTGCTGGCATGACCAAGGTCAGGCCAAAGCCAACCTGCGCAGCATGAGCTTGGGGTTCTTGTGCACATAATGGGCAGCCAGGTCACCGAGCAGCGTCTTCATGATGTCGGTCAGGTACTCGAGCTTGCCGTGCAATGCCAGGGACAGCAGCGAAGCCACGTGGCAGCGGTCCCGCTGGGAGAAGCTGGGCTGCTCCTCCAGCGTGTGAATGAGCTAGGTAGGGGTGGGGGGGCTGATGCTCACTCTGGGAAGTTCCACGCCCCGTGCATCCTCCCACCTTTGTGCCTATACCTACATCCCAGCCCAGCCTGTGCCCAGCCCCACCTCCCTGCCCCCCTCCATAGCCCCCGGCCCGCCTGTGTGGTCCTCACTGTGAGGAGAAAAAGCTTGCAGTTGAGCAGATTGGAGAGCTGCGTGAGGCCCTGGCGCACAGGGGCACGGTGGCCCTCTTCCCCGGGCCCTCCCAACACGGGCTGCAGCGGGCAGCCACCGTGCCCAGGGAAGAAGACTCGCTCGGCGTATGTGCGGTAGTCCAGGAAGGGGATCCCGCTGCCCTCCAGGTCACTGCTGAGGTCAGTCATCTCGGTCATCAGGTCTGCAGGCCGGGAGCCACCAAGGTGTGGGCCCAGGCCTAGGTGGACCGTCTGCCCCCTCCCTACTACCCCCTCTCTACCTGTGAACTCTTTGCGGCACTGGTCGCCCACGCCAATCTCCAAGTTCTCCAGCTGTACCAGAACCTTCTGGTAATCCCGCAGGGCCTGTTTGCTCTTGTGCCTGTAATCCAGGTGCCAGATGTCACACATAGGCCCAGCCCTGCCCGGGCCGAGGACACCAAGCCAGGATGGCCACCTGCCTAGAGGCCTGCCATGGGGCACCCTTTCTAAAAGTGAAGGAAGTTTTCCCAGGAGTATGCATGGCGGGGAGGGCTCCTCACCTGTACATGAGGATGAGGAGGACGATGGTGGCGGTCAGCACAGCAGCGCCCATGCCCAGGCCTACCTGGGCCTCCACGGGGAAGGCAGACGGCGCAGGCTCGGCCTCGTACTGGACCGGGCCCAGGGCCAGCCGCAGGTTGCCCATCTGCACCTGGACGGGGGTGAGCGGGGCTCCTGAGCACCTGCCTTCATTGCTCTGCCCGCCACCCACCCCTGCACCAGGGCCCCAACCTCACCACAAACTGCGGCAGGGTGCTGGAGCCATTGGCAGGCTGCGGGGCCCGCGGGGGCGGCTCACAGTACAGGTGGGTGAGTGTGAGTGTCTTCACTAGGCACTCGCTGTCACCGATATGCACGCGCACCTCCTCCTTACTGATGCCCAGGTTGAGACCCTCACCCTGGGAGACGGAACAGGGGCCTGAGCCAGGCTGCCTAGCCTGCGCCTGCAGCCCCTCCACAGAGATGGCCAGTGGAAGCCCTCACCTCTACGTCCAGGACGTTGCCAGATTTCAGGAGGGCGGGCCCCTCTCGGCTGAGCGGGGCCAGCCGGGGGTTGGGCTGGTACTGGAAATCCTGGCCCCCGCTGGCACTGGCAAAGTCCACGTGCACGTTGTCTAGGGTGAAGAACACCCGCTGGGGGCGTGCCCCGTCCGGCACGGCAGGGCTCAGGCACAGGAGGAGATTGGAGGAGTTGATGGAGCAGACGGTGGAGCACTGCGAGGCATCCAGGGCCAGGATGAGGTGGGGTGAGCTGGGGCTCCCCTGCTCACCCCCAAGAGCATGGTGGCCCACACCGCCCCCCTCACTGGGCATGGCCCCAGGGCAGCCCCACTGCCTGCCGGTGGGGGCTCACCTGCAGCAAGCCTCCCTCAAGCTGGACACAAGCCTGAGGGGCTGAAGCGGGGGCCCCGCAGCTGCTCCTCAGGTCCTGGGACTCGGTCCCTGCAGTGGTCTCTGCGGTGGCTTCTAGCCACACGGACAGCAGAGGGCGCCGCACCACGTCCAGGTCCTTGCCCCTGACTCGGATCAGCCGTCCGCCCCTGTGCCAGGATAATAGTCAACAGGGATGGGGGCAGCGGGCAGTCCAGCTCAGCCCTACCTCCCTGCCTCCCCAGCAGGACACACAAGTTGCCCTGGCGAACCAGGTCCTCACCCCCGGAAGCTGACGCTGGGTTCCGCCGCCAGGAGCTGGGGGTTGGCGGTGTAGCGGAAAGGGATGGCCAGCAGCGTGCGCTGGGCATGGCCAAAGACCACGCGAACCACGGCTTCTCCTGGGCCGGCCTGAGGCATGGTGTGGCACACGATGGCCTCAGGACACACTGGCTCCTGGCTGTAGGGGAGAGGGGTCTCGCACTTTAGACTCTGGCCTCAGCCTGGCCGACCCACAAGAGCCCTGCTCTGCCTCCCTCGAGGACAGAGCCCACCGAGAGTGGTCACAGTGGCCATTTTTCTTGGACTTTCATGGGAGCCGTAGGGAGCTCCGAATCCACCACCTCTGCTGTACATAAGGGGACACTGAGCCCACAGGAAGTGGCCCCACCTGAGAGCAGCCAAGCCGGGGCCAGGAGGAAAGAGATACTTACATAGGACAGGGTTGGCTGCCCACAAATGCACTGATGTTGCCTCCTGTCTGGAGATGCTGCCCGTGGATGGTGAGCTGGGTGCCCCCCGCCTGGGGGCCCCAATGGGGACTCAGGCTCAGCAGAACAGGGTCCTGGGGGACAGAGCAGGCGGGGGCAGGCATAGCAGCCCAACCCGGCACTTCTTTGACTTGGCTCTAGTTCCCAAGGCCCCTTGGCTGCAAGGTGCTGGCCAACTTCTCGGCTTTGTCTCCTGGACCACAGCTGACCACACCCACCTCCTGAAAGCCCTATGCCCAGCTTCCACAGCCTGACAGCGCTCCCTTCAGCTGCCCTGCCAGGGGAGCTCTTCTCTCCTTACTTGTCCCTGCCCCCGGGAGGGCCTCATCCTCTGCCATGGCTTGCATGCACCTCCCAGGTTTAGGCCCCTGAGCACTTACTTAACTTTGAGATCCAATTGCTTCCTTGGGATGCCGCATGTGCCGAGCAGATGCTAACCCGATGCTAACCTGCCCCTGCCCCCCACTGCTCCTGCTCTGGGCTTCTCGGCCCCCAAATTGGTCCCAGCAGGCATTGAGGGCTCAGGCTAGTGCCTGAAGGCAACCCAGCTTTCTTGCATCCCCAGGCCTGCAGCAAGTCCCAGCAGCTCTGAGTCCCAAACTGGCCCGCTCGCCTTCTATACTTGGTACTTCTGCTGCCCACCTCCCTCCTGGGCAGTGTCATCTCTGTGCCACCATTGCCTGCTGCCCATCCTCCACTCGGATCACGGGGCTTCCGTACTGGACATGAAGCAACACTTCTTGCTACCCTTAGGCCAAGTCTGAAATCCTCATCTAGGTGTCTGTGCCTTCCTTCCCCTTCCTCCAACTGTCCACTGCAATGGGGACCACCCAAGGTGGGCACTGACCTGGTAGGTGAAGTGCTGGGTTGAAATGCCTGGTGGCCGACTCTTAATGGCCACTTGGATTGGCCCAGTGGTGCCATTGGGGGCAGGAGATGTCACACATACAATCCTGGGGAACAGAGGCTTGGTAGCTGCTCAGAGGCCCTGTGGGCTGCCCACCAGCCACTGCCTGGGGCCTGTCCCCTCCACCCCTCTCACTGCCAGCTCCCCTTCCCTCCCTTGGCCCATCTTTCTTTGGTGCATCTGACCCAGACCTATATTTCTTGGCTGCAAGCCTCCCTTCTGTCTGGGTGGCCAGTCCCCGAGGGCCTCACCGGGCAGAGGTGCGGTAGAGAGAGTGGTCAGGGCTGCAGGGCTGGCCAGCCACACTCACGGCGTCCTGCACATCGGCAAAGTCCCGGCCCAGGTTGGAGCCCAGGATGGTGAGGGCCAGGCCGCCCTCAGGGGGGCCGGTTAGGGGCTCAATCTGTAGCAGGGAAGGATGGCATGGGATCCCAAAAGCCACATCTACTCTGCAGTGGGGACTGTCCAGCTAGCTGGTCAGCCTGAGGCAGGGCTGGTCTCAGCCAGGTGAGGCTTAAACAGTGGGGGACAGAGCAGGGCAAATGGGGCTGGGGATGGAGGAGGAGATGGGAGACATCGGGCCATTTGGGGAGGGACAGAGTCAGGAGGGGCTGGGGGGGGCCCACCCAGTCAATGCTGGGCATGGGACACAGGAGCTCCACGGCCCCAGGTGGGCACAGTGGCCCATAACGACAGGCGGGCTGGCCGTGGCTGCACCACAGGCAGCCCAGGCTCCCATTGGCCGCCTGGCAGTGGCTGCAGTCCGGGTGGCCCACGGCACAGTCGTACAGGGTCACTAGGGAAGGTTACGTAGTGCACTGAGGCATCGCCCATCTGCCACATGCCCTGCCCCGTCTGCCCTGCCACCCCCAAACTCACCATGAAGAGTACGGGCATTGTCCAGCCGCTGGTCCTTGCCCCGGGTGACGTAGATGGGCACCGGGAGCTCCCGTTGGGCCATGGAAGAGTGGAACTGTGGGTGGAGGGTGGGAGTCAGGCCTGGCCCAACTCAAGAAAGCCCTGACCCCTGTCTCCTCCAGGACACTTCTCCCAGAATGGGTGCCATTGTTCAATGCCCACATCTCCCACCAGACTGTGAGCCTGGGGCAGAGGCTGTGGGCAACGTGTTCCTGCTGCATAGAGCAGGCCTCGTGACGATGGGATGAAGAGGGTGAGCCCCTGAGGGCCTGGGACAATATCGGAGGCAAGGAGGTTGGGAGTATCTGCGGGCTGCAGAAGGCATCCAGTGGTAGGTGAGGTCGTGCGGTGGCCCCTCACCTGCTGGGCCTGGCAGTAGATGAGGCCCGTGTCCTCGGTCATCTCTTCCAAGGACGCCGGCAGCCTCCTTAGTTCTCCGGGCAGCTCCAGCCAACAGTGGTAGGAGGCAGACAGGCCCTGGGGATGGACACCGTCAGGACCTTGGACATTGTCAGCCAATCCCCCCCAACCCCCCGTCCCCATCTCCCCGCCCACCACGTCGCTCACTTGGAAATGTTGAAGGTTGCGCACGCGCAGGGCCAAACGGCTCTCCCAGCCCACGGGCACCAGGAGCGGTCCCGCCAGGCTTTCGACCTGAGGACACGCCCCTGGGCCACGCACTTGGATGTCCGCCTGGGGAAAGGAGATCTGTTAGCCCTAGAAGTCAGGGGCCTGAGCAAGGTGTAGGGCGGGGTGGGTCTGCAGTGACAATGAAGATGCCAGGCTGGCCACCGGGTGAGGACTTGCGGCCATGGGGGCCTGAGCAGTGAAGGGAGCCCAGCAAGCCAGGCTCACCCACCTCCTGGGTGCTGTAGATGGTCCTCTCGCCCTCTGGGCAGTGCTCCCCGTACACACAGCGGCTGCTCTGGGGGCACCAGTGGCATCGCCAGAGGCTGCCCACACAAGCACGGCACCTGGAGGGACAGTGGGCTGCTCAGGCTGGGCACTACCTGGAGTTGCCACCCCTACCCCTCAGCCAGGCCCAGAACTCACGGGGAAGCCGCCTCCAAAGCCTGAATAGCACTGCAGTCGTAGAAGGAAAAGTTGGTGGTAGCTACAGCCACATCCTCAAACATCAGAGCCAGGGACAAGGTGACGTGATCTGAGAGGGGAAATGGTGGTGGCGGGGGGCAGGTCATGTGGCTCCTGCCCCTCCAGCTCCTGCCCCGGCCACCCTCCCCAGAGGCCCCTCACCTGTGCCTGAAGGGTTAGGTGGCAGCTGGTCTTGAGGAGGGGTGACGCAGGCCACGTGGGGCCCTTCCACATGAGCCAAGCTGTCATAGTCTCCAAAGGCACAGTGGAAGTATTCATCCGCGGCCAGGGTGGGCAGCCGGGGGACAGACAAGGTGACCTGGGCACATTTGAGGAAAACAGAGCGGGAAGGGGCTTCTTGGGGGCTAACTTGCCAAGGGAGATTGAGCCAGAGCAGAGCGAGTGGCAGCAGAAGCCGTGGGAGAGGGGGTCGGGGGGCGGCCCGGGGGTAGGCAGTGGCGGGAGCCTCACCTGGCCCTGCTCCTGGCGGGGGTGGTGGGCCGGAAGCAGGCTCTGAACATGCAGACAGTGGCTGTCTTCCTCATAGCTCCACAGCCACTGGTTGGGCTGGGCTGCCCGTCCGCATTGGCCCTTACGGGTACACCTGCGGGCAGGGGGCAGTTTGGTCACCGTGCGGGTCTCAGGATCCCTGGGTGACTGGTGGCAAAGGGATTGGGAGGATGGCCCAGCCGGAGTGCAGTGAGCAGGGGAAATGGAAGAGACTGTGCTCAAAGAGGAAAGGCTTTGGCCTTGATAGTGAGTAAGAGGCTTCCGTGCTGTGGAGGGGAGGCACGTGGATCTGACTTAGGGGTGCCATAGGGATTCCTGGGGCTATCTTGTGGAGCACAGGCTGAAGGGGACATCTGGGAGAGGTGACAGAGGCCTGGCCTGGGGTGGGGCTGTGGGGAATGAGAAGTAAACAGGTTGGACCAGTTTCCCAGTTCAGCGAGATGGGCCAGGATGGGGGAACTCAGCGGTGGCCCTGCGGCTCCACCCCAGGTAGCCAGACTGTCCCATTGGCATGCCTGGGGCTGCTTCCAGCTATGGCCTCCTGGCACACACCACCTGCCGGCTCGAGCCTGGGTGTGGACCCCGAACTCACCTGCCTTGGAGGACGCACCAGCCACACAGCGGGTCCTGGGCCTGGAGGCAGCTGGTACAGTCAGGGAACTGAGGGCAGGCAGCCACGGGTACCCGGTCCACCTGCATGGGCAGCGGGAACAGAGGTGGTGAGTTCAGGGACTTGGGCCTCATGTGCCCAGCCCCCGGGACAACCCTCACCTGCTGGGCAGTCAGGACGTAGAGGTGGCTACCGCTGCCGTCCGCAAGCAGGTCCGGGCTGATGGCTGAGCCCGGAGGCCCCACTTGCTGGGAATGGTACACCTGGCCTTGGGAGCCGTTGAGAAAGACCTGGGGGGACAGCAAGGACAGGGCTGGGCCAGTCCGCTGGCCTTGGCCGACTGTTCGGAGCACAAGCTGTCTTCCTGGCTGAGGGTCCCGGGCAGTAGAGGGTAGGACAGGCCCACAGGCGTCCAGCCTGTCCAGGTTGCCTCCTTCATTCAGCATCACCCAGCTGGGGTGGCAGGGCCACCCTGGGTGAGGCCCTCAGGCGCCAGGGGCGAGAGGGCAGCTATGGGATGACAAGGTCATGAGGAGACAAGAGTTTGCCTTGGAGAGACTTCTGGGGCTAGGTTGGCTCCGAGGACCAGGCCCTGCCCACCCCGCCTTCATGGCTGTCGGACTTGCTCTTGGCTGGAGAAGTTGGGGTTGCTCAGAAGGCTCCTGAGCTGTCATCCTAAGCCACGCCTCTGGCACCCAGCCAGCCAGGACACAAGCAGAGAGGCGAAAAGGTACCTGGGGTTTCCCTGAGCCGCTGCAGGGCCCAGCCTGGCAGTGTTAAGACCGCGGGGCTGGGAGGCTGGCACTAGGGCAGCCCCCTGCTCTGTTGGGCCCTCACCTTATGCAGCTGGCCTTGAGTGTCCCCCAGGAAGGCTACCATGTGCCCGTCCACCTGGAGGGCTGCGACGGCGCTGATGGGCTGCGTGAGCTGCAGCAGAGGCCCGGCCTCCAGGGGCTGGCGACCAGCAATGGGGCTGGGGGTGTGCTCATCGCCACAGGGGTACGAGTCAGGGGAGTCCTGGACGGGCAGAGAGGGAAGAATCAGTTCTCGGAAGAGGCAGGAGGGAACTTCCCCGGTCCCAGAGCTAATCGGAGGAGGATGCCAGGCGGCCAGCGAGAAGAGAGCGAGGCAGGCTGGAGGGCAGGGCCAGGGAGCCCCTTGGCAGGACAAGCTCACACCGCAGAAACGGAGAAAGACAGAGCAGCTAGGACAGCCGGAAACCGATCCAGCCCCTTCTCGACATCCTCTAATCAAGAGGTCGTGGGCAGTTGTCACACGAGAGCATCCAACTGCCCGAGGCCCGGGACTACATGTGGGCGGTCCCCGCCCTGGGCCGAGAGATGCTGCAGGACCACAAGGGACAAGGACAGATGAAGCAGCGAGAGAAGAGAGGAGCTGCCACCAGAAGACGGTGTGTAAAGCCTGAAGTGAGAGGACAGGTGTGGGGCCTGGGCCCGACCACTCACGGGGGGCAGGGTGACACAGCGTGAAGTGACGCCATACTCCACAGTGGCTTCCTCCATGCCGTTGGGGCCCCGGCCGCCTGCTGTGTAGCAAAGGCGCCGGGCTTGCTCCATGCTCCCGTCCAGCTCGGCCAGGGGAAAGGCGCACAGGGCTGCCTGTGCCCCCCTCAGGCCCGTGGCAAATGCCCCCAGCAATGTGCCCGGGGCGAGGAAGGCAGCCTGGATGAGGCCCTGGCCCCGGCAGGAGAGAGGCACCTCCACGTAGGAGTAAAGGTTGGTGTCCCCTAGGCAGACTCGGGCGACGTAGGAGCGGTACTCGGCCTGTGCCCGTGCCCCACGGCGGCGGAAAACGAAGTAGGCAAAGCGGGCACCAGCGAAGGCTGCCACGTAGCTGTTGTTGTAGTCGGAGAAGTCTCCCACCACAAGGCGGCCTAGGCCCTCACTGGAGAAAGGCTGAGGCCCAGCCAGCTGGCGCACAGTCAGGGGTGGCACCCCTCCTGACAGCTTGCCCGCCAGGCCTCTGGCCACCAGCAGGAGGTCCCGGCCTGGCCCGGGCACCACCAGGCCCACCGTGGCCACTCCTGGGGCATTGGCGGCCACAAACTGCCCATCGCCCGGGTCCTCAGCCTGGTACAGCAGCTGGGCCACGTCCTCAAGCCGCCGTTTCTCACACACACCCTGCCGCACCTGCCCGCAGGCCACCAGCTCCTGGGCCCGGCTGCTCACCAGCAGCAGTTGGTTGGCATTGTCGGTGAGCTTGGCCTGTGGGCATTCGGCTGGGTCACGGAAAGGCACACAGTCTGGACTGTCGAAGACAGGGCCGGTGACGGCCATAGCCTCGAGCTGTAGTTCGGGGCTGAGCTGGAAGAGGCGGTTCACCGCACCTACGTAGAGCGTGCCCCGGGTGGGCGCCAGTGCCAAGTGATTGAAGGTGGTGTTGAGAACGGAGAAGCGATGGGCCTGAGTCAAGGGCCGCAGTGGACACAGCAGCAACAGCACGAGCAGGAGGCGGGGACCGAAAGGAGGCCCAGGAGCCATCGCAGGGGCCTGGGGAAGAGGAGAGCACCTGAGACCCAGCGGGAAGGAGCGCCGCCTCCTCACCGCTGGCCAGCGCGACTCAGGGCAGCGAGGGGAACGGAGGAAGAGGAGATGGAGAGAGAGCGCCGGACGTGGACAAGACTGAGGGGGGACGCAGATTCAAACGGAAGGAGAGAGAGGGGAAAGGGAAAACAGAGAGGACAGACCAGGGAGAGGAGGAAGGCCGGGCACAGGAGAGGAGGGAGGTGTGAAGGTGGGGAGCTTGTTTGTAAGGCGGGAAGGGGGCAGGAGGCCAGGGACAGGTGAGGACCCGGGAGAAGGAAGGCTGGTGGAAGCCATGTTGTGGGAGGATCCTGCGGCCGCCACCCAGACAACAGAGATGGCGCGGGGGCAAGTGCAGTGAGGGACAGCAAGGGCAGGGGGCGCCCGTCACGGAGAGAAAACTCGCCCTGGGCAGCCAGGGACAGTTGCAAAGAGGCACCCTCGCCAGTGGGGACGGGGAGTGCTGGAGAGAGAGAGACCGAGGCAGCCGGATACTGCTCAAGCTCGCCCCAAACATGGCAAGGGGGGCCATCCAGGGCCAAGGTCATGTCATAGAGGGCTGAGACGGCCTCAGACTGCGCTGGGGGTGGTCAGAGCAGGGATTCGGGGAGAGCTGGCAGCCAGCCGGAGCGGCATCTGGGGCGGGGGCGCACCAAGTGACAACACAGAGTTCAGGGGGCCTGTCCCCTGCCCCAAGGGCCCCAGCAACCAGGGAGTGTAGATACAGAGAGGGCGAGAGAGGAAAGAGAGGAGCGAGAGAAAGTCGGCCAGGAAGACAGCTTGCCTGACGAGACGGCAGTCAGGCTGGCAGGGCACAGCTGGAAGGGAGTACTACTCAGAGAAGGCATGGGTGCCACTCCCACCCATTTGGAGCCATTTGGAGCCCAAACTGGGGGTAGCTCCCATGGGCCTGGTGGGGGCCTGAGGCTGAGCCCCACCTCCCATCTGGGGGCCATTAGCAGCAGCCCCTGCCCAATAATAGCCTTAGGCCCCAGCTGCCTGCCTAGGTGACCAGAGGAGAGAGATGCCAGTGGAGACCCTGGGCTTTGGTGGACTCTGCTCCTCCCTCCTCTTGACCCCAAGCTGAGAGCCACAGAGAAAGGGACAGAAGCTGGGTCCTGAATTCAGCTAGGATCCTGCACAGCTGGGCGTGTAGGCACTGTCCCAGGTCACTCAGCGCCCCTAAAGCTTTCAGCACAGAGGCACGCCCCGGCCCCCAGGCATATCAGTGGGGGTAGAGCCCCTTATCTCGGTGACACAGACAGGAAGGTCAGGCCTGGCTCAGGAACAGGGCCATTTCCTCTAGACCCGGGATATCGGTAGCGGTGTCTGTGGCATGTGGGTGACGGGGTAAAGGGACTGTGGCCAGGAGGCACAGCACATTGGGGCCCCACACCCAGGCTCTGCTGTGCTATTTTACCTGCCCTGCCCCTCCCAGGGACATCTGTGCGCACTCGGGACCCGAGCACTTACCATTGAGAAGAGGAGCAGCAGAGGGAGGCACGTCTCACTTCAGCTGCCCTAGGGCACTGGTGATGGGCACGAGACGGCTGGGGGGGGACATCGCCCTGAGCGAGAGGGAGACGGTCAAGGCTCGGCCCGTTCACACTGGCCCCAGGGGAGGAGGAAGGCCAGGGGGGCCAAGGGCCCGGCGGCCGGGCTCCACCACAGCTGGCAGCTTTGTCAATAGTGGCTGGGCCAAGGCAGCCCTGCCTCCACCTCAACAATGTTCCCTCTGTCCAGAGGCCAGGGACCCACTATATGGTACTCTTCCCCCACCCTGGCTGTTCTGGCCAGGGGGCTCCCTACCACTCCCACCCTCGGAGACACCCCGTGGGATCTGGGGACAAAGGGACAGGGTTTCCTCCAGCCAGAAAAAATGAGACCCACAAAGCCAGCTCCACCCTTCTGGTGCCAGCCAGTGAGTTCCTCCTTGTGTCCCCCTAGGTCCCTGTGAATGGCACAGGGGAAGCCAGGGAGCCCCCACAGGAGGGTCAGAGTGCTGAGTCCCTGCAATGCCAGCCTCAGCCTCAGTAGCCTTGGTGCCTGGCTGAAGTGCCAGTCCTGGCCCTCAATGCCTGCCTTTGTCCAGGCTGGGGGCAGGGGAGACGCTGACAAAGGCACCCCGTCCAGGAGACCTTCTCCCCACAACCCCCACCCCTTTGGCCCAGAATAAGACTGGCCGGAGAGCAAGTGATCAGGCTGTGTCCATCCAGCCCCACCTCCGGGAACCGGCAAAGTTGTGCCAGGTACGTCACGGTGGTAGTGGACAGTGCCAGCGGAGGATGCACGGGGGTGGGGGGGGGCTGCGTTGGGACATGGCCCCCAGGAACCCAGCCCTTAGCTTCAGGCATGGCAACTGGTCTCTGGCAGTTCTCCTCTCCCCCACCAGGGAATACCATTTCGGAATGGGCCTAGACCCCCCTCCACGCATGGGGTGGGGAAGGGAGTGGCGGCTGGCAGCTGACTCCCTTGCCACCCTCACAGGGCACAATCTGCACACCAAGTTAGCAGAGTCGGGGCTTTGGCTCGTGGCGCTGGGGCAGGTATGCTCAAGTTGGGGTCCCCGATTCTCCGTAGTGTGCCACAGCAACAGGCTTCAGGGCAAGGTGGCAGCAGCACGGCTTGCTGCCACCTGGCTGGGCCGGTTGGATGGCTGTGGGGGCGGGGAACTAGGCGGGCCACCTCCCTACCCTGCACCCTACCCTTGGTGGTGCCAGCTTTCTTATTTGGGGGCAGAAGACCTGGGTCCTACTTCCCAGCTCCAGGGCCACCTCTGGGGGCGCACTTTGCCCGTACGCATCAGGAGGTATCATGGAAGGGCTGGGGCTGGCGCCTGAGGGCCTTTGCTCCATCAGGGCTGGTTGGCCCTGCAGACTCGTGGCTCTTTCCAGGTCCCAGCACACACGGAGATGGCGCCCCCCTCATCCTGAGGCCCCTGCACCCTCCACCCTCGTCAGCCCCGGTTCCTGCCTACCTGGGTGGGCCAACGGCAGGGGCTGAGCAGCAGCTGGTGGTGCCAGGAGTGCGTCCCTGCGGAGTCCTGGCCTCTCTCCCCACAATGCAATCGTGCCCAACCCAACACATCCTGGCGGGCTGGCCGGGCAGCCCGGCCCCTTCCCGCCCACCCCTTTGCCCAATGGCGGAGGGCAGGGTGCTGCTGCCCTCTGCTGGCCTCGGCAGGCATGGCGGAGGGCCGGCTCCAGGCACCTGGCTGGAGCAGGTAAGGGTGGGGCGGGGCCTTCTCATCAGGTGGTGGGGAGAGCATTCAATAGCCTTCCATGAAGTGCCTATTGAGTGACAGGCTTGAGCTGGAAATGGCGCTCTTCAGAGACAAAGCCCACCGCCACCTGCCTCAAGAGTCTTCTGAGTCTGGGATAGAATCACTTGCCAACAGACAAGGTCCTACTGCCAGGGGAACCCATTCGTGGAGGGCCCCTCGGGGCACCAAAGAGGGCAATCAAGTCTCGGGGTGCTCAGGGCATTAGGGGGAGGAAGTAAACTTTAAGCTGACTTTGAACCAGATATTGCTACTACGACGGCCGACCTCCTGAGGTACCGGGGCCGAGCTAAGTGTTCGGGGTATGTTAACTCATCCCGTCCTTCTATCTGCCCTGAAAGAGAACACAGGTATTTCCCCCAGTTCGCCTGTGAGGAAACAGGGTGCCTTGTCTCTTAAACAAGGTCGCACAGCTAGTACGTGGCAAGGCTAAGAGTCAACCTCAGGGCTCTCACACTTAACTATGGGGCTACGTGACCCTGAACCATGAACTGCGACAGGCATTGGGCAGGAGGGGAGATGGGGTGTAAACAGTGAAGGCACCAGAACCCAGGAGGCCCTCGGGTCCTTCCTGCTGGGGCGATGCTCTCTACGGGGCGGGAGTGCCAGTCGGGGGAAAGACGGGAGGACTGAGGGGCCCACAGGCAGGAGGAGGTGGCCAGTGAAGCTGTTTGGGGTCTTCATATGAAACACTCAGCTCGGGCTGACTGGAGCACTGGGGGTGAGTGTAAGTCCCTAGGGGAGACTTGGAAGGGAGACCAAAAGCATGGGGGGAAAGCCAGCCGGCCAAGAAGGAGCTAGGGCAGGAACTGGCTCCAGGAGGGTATGTGGGGAGTTTTGGGGAGGGGAATCTTGAACAGCAGAAAATAAAGGACTGTCCCTCAGCCCCCCGCCCCCATAGTCATCTGGGCCTTTCTCTGCCACCCTGTGCTTTCCCTCTCCCACTCCCGACACACACATATATCCTGGTGGCCTTAGGAAAGACAGACATCTTCAATCTCGGCATTGGGAACATTTTTCCTACCTTTCCACAGAAGAAAATAAATCCATCCTCAGACGATACAATTTTTCAGAGTCTAGAGTGCTAACCGTGACACTATGGAACCCACTTTGCAGTACGATTTTTGATAAAGGCCCCTTCCACGCCCTCCAAGCAGATGACAAACAGCTCCTGGTTTGAAGTTGCTGGTGTCCATGCAAGACCTTCGCTGGTTTTGTGAGCTCTCACATCTCGTAGAAAGGGAGTCAAGCTGTAGGTTTCCTTCTGCAGACGGCTCCTCCCCTACCCCCTATCCTCGGAGATGGATCGGTGCTGATCCACGTGGATCGGTCATTCGGCCAGTTATTACTGGCCTCGTGAGGGGTGGGAAGACAGCTTCCTCTGTTCTGAGCCACCAGCGGTGTTGCGTCCTGATGCTGTCTCCTTGCCGAGTGCCAGGTTCTCTAGATGCTGGAAGGGGACTCGCTGGATCATAGGGTTCCAGGTATGGAGGAATCGCTTTCCGAGCTGTTGTCCCGTGCGACATTCCCACTGCCACTCTTTAGACGTGTATTTCTGTTTCTCCGCATCTTTGCCCACGCTTGTACTTAGCGCTTTTACTTAGTACTTAGTACTCTCTGTCAATACAAGGGCTGTGGAGTGGTGATGCTTTGCTGGGCTTTTAATTGGCATTCCCTGACCTGCTAGTAATGTCGAGCCTCTCTGTGTTTCTTCTGCAAAATGCCTGATCACGTCTTCGCCTATTTTTCTGTGTAAGTTGTCTTTTCCTTACTATTTTGAGAGATTCTTTATAATTCTAGATAGCACTCCATGGTATGTTACGTCTTCTTACTGCCCATTACTCATCTTCTCAGTTTGCTTATGGCATCGTTTGATGAACAGGTCTTAATTCGAATAGAATTGCATTTATTGATCTCTTTTAGGCTTTGTCATTTTCGTCTAGTTTGAGAAATCCTTTCCTATCCAAGAGCATAGAGATTTTTCTCCTGTGTCTCTTTTCCAAATATTTTTATAGGTTTTCACATTCAGGTCCCTAATCCATCTAGAATGGGTTTCTTTGTGTACGATGCGAGATAGGGATCATGTTTGACCTTTTTCTACGTGGATGTCTATCTTCCCAGCCCATTCTTCCGCATGGATGTGTGGTGAGCCCTTGGTCAGATGCTGAGTCCTGTGCCCACGTGGACTTGGCTCTCTCTTCTGTGCCTTGGGTTTCCTGGTCTACTCTGTTGTACTTACTAAAGCATTAAAGCAAGTCTTCAATTTTGCATTTCTCCTTTTCTCCTTGTACTCTCCCTTCATTTGTTGCTCTTCGTCTCGCCTATTCTAAGCCCTTTAGTTTTCCTTAGAAGTTTAAGAAACAGATTGTTAAGTATCAGGAAAAACTTGGGTGGGATTTTGTTTTTGGAAGGGGTAAATGAGGGATTTTGTTGAATTTCGAATCAATTTGGAGACTATCCATCTCTGAAATATTGAGTTTCCCCATGTCTAGCATATCTCTCTATTAAGATCATAGCATATCTCTCTATTAAGACCCTTCCGATACACGTTCCCTAAAAAATTTGCACATCATTTGTTAGATTTATTACTAGCGACTTGCTTTTTTATGCCATTATAATAATAAATGCTATCTTTTTTAAAAAATTCATCTTCTGATTGTTTTGCCGGTATATAGAAACACAATGACTTTTGTGTACGGATTTTGTTTCAAGCAACCTTGTAAACTCTCATATTGAGTCCAATAATTCTTTCTGGGTTCCTTTTATGGATTTATTTATTTTTTGATTTTCTATTTACATGATCATGTCATCTGCCGGTAATGACTGTTTTGTTTCTGCTCTTCCGGTCCTTTTAACTATGGTTTCTTTTCCTTTCTTTACTTCCTTGGCCAGGACACCGTTGGATGGAAGCAAAAGACAACGTCCTCAACGTACGATGTTTGCAGGGGGTGTTTGGTTGACGCTTTCATGAGATTAAGGACGTTTCTTCTCAGTCCTAGTTTGCTGTATATTAAATCTTATCAAATGCTTTTTTCTGAATGCACTGAAATGATGACAAGATTGTCCTTGTCTTGTCAGTTAATGTGGTAAATTACATTAATAGATTTTCTAATATTAAACCACCCTTTGTTATGGTGTATTTTATTCATACGCAGTTCTGGTTTGGTTAAACTTTTGCCTTGTATAATCCTCGTTGGGTTTTGGTATCAAGACATCATAAAATGCATTAGGGGAGCATTCCCTTTTTTTCTGCTCCCGGAACAATTTATCAAAGAGAGAGGTTATCCATTCCTTGAAGTTTCTGTAGAATTCATCTATACGACTATCTATGCCTTTGTTATTTCTGCAGCCTCTACTCTCCTATCCATGCATTTTAAGCCACTGACCCAATTTCTTTAAAAATTATGGGACTGTTCAGGTTTTCTATTTCTTTTTGAATCAATATTTTTATTGTGGTAAAGAATACAGAAAATAAGGTTATCGTCTTAACCATTTTTATTTATTTATTTGTATTTAAAAATTTATTTTTATATTTTTCGTCTTAACCACTTTTACATGCACAGTCCAATTGTGTTAAGTTCACTTGCATTGCGAAACAGTTCTCCAGAACTTTTTCGCATTGCAAAACTGAAACTCTATACTCATTAAAGAATTCTTTTTCCCTCCTCCCCCTAGCCCTTGGCACCCACCCTTCTACTTTTTGTCTCTATGAATTTGACTACTTTGCATACCTCATATGAGTACAATCACAGTATTTATCCTTTGTGACTGTCTTATTTTACTTGGCATAATGTCTTCCAGGTTCACCCATGTTGTAGCATGTGACAGGATTTCCTTCCTTTTTAAGGTATACTATTCCAATGTGTCGATGGACCATATTTTGCTTATCTATTCATTGGTCAATGGACACTTAGGTTGCTTCTACCTCTTGACTCCTGTGAATTGTGCAACCATGAATATGGATATGCAAGTCTCTCTGCTTTCAATTCTTTTGGCTACATACCTAGAAGTAGGACTGCTGGATCCTATGGTAATTCTTTTTTTAATCTTTTGATTCAAAAAAATGGCAGTCGTACCATTTTATAATCCCACCAACAGTGTGCGAGGCCTCTAATTTCTCCACATCCTTGCCAAAAGTTGATACTTTTTTTTTTTATAGTAACCATCCTAATGGGTGTGAGGTGATATCTTACTGTGGTTTTGATTTACACTTCTCGATGATTAGTGATGTTGAGCATCTTTTAATATGCTCGTTGGCCGTTCGTATATCATCTTTGGAGTAATGTCTATTCAACTCCTTTGCTCATTTTTTAATTGAGTAATTTGTTTTATTTTGTTGTTGAGTTGTAGGAGGTCTTTATATAATCTGGATATTAACCACTTATCAGATATACGATTTGCAAATACTTTCCGCCATTCTATAGGAGGCCTTTTCACTCTGTTGATTATGCACTTTGGTGCACAAAAGTTTTTAAGTTTGATATAGTCCCATTTGTCTACTTTTACTTCTGTCGACTATGCTTTTCGCGTCATTTGCAAGAAGTCATTGCCCAGTCCAATGTCATGAAGATTTCCCCTATGTTTTCTTCTAGAAGTTCTATACTTTCAGTTATTACATTTAGGTCTTTACTCCATTTTGAGTTGATTTTTGTATATGATGCGAGATAAGGGTCTAACATCATTCTTTGGCATGTGAATATTCAGTTTTCCTACCACCATTTGACAAAGAGACTGTCCTTTCCCATTGAATGGTCTTGGCACCATGGTCAAAGATCATTTTATTATATATGTGAGGATTCATTTCTGGGCTCTCTATACTGTTCCATTTGTCTATTTGTCCATCTTCATGTCAGTACCGCACTGTTTCGATTCCCGTAATTTCGTAATGTTTTGAAATTAGAAAGTGTGAGTCCTCCAACTTCGTTCTTTTTTTTTTTTTAAATCGTTTTAGATATTTGGGGTCCCTTGAGATTCCGTTTGAATTTTAGGATGAAAAATTGAATTTCGAGTCAATTTTTGTTAAACAATATTTTCCTAAGAATGTGCCCATTTCATCAAAGTTTCAAATTTATCGGCAGAAAATCTTTGGGTTTTATTTTATTATTATGAAATTTGGTAGTCCAAAACCAGACGATATACCTTAATATTCAGCTATTTTGACCTACAAAAATGGCAGTTTCGTCTTTTTCAACCTATACATACAAAAGAGTACACAGAATTTATATGAATTGTTTAGAGAATGGTGATAAAGTGCGACACATATGTCCCCAGTGCCAGCGGGAGGACAACATTCTCAATGCCTTTGAAGTCCCCATGTACTCTCTTCTTCCTTTGACAGAGGCCATCGCTATCCTTTCCTTGCTTTTCTTTATACTTGTCCCAAATATGACTTATTTCGAAACGATATATTAGTTTTGTATTTTCTGAACTTTACATCGATAGAATTACACTGGATGTATTTTTCTGTAACTTGTTGCTTTCATTCTATATTACATTTGTGACATAATCCAAGTTGATGCATATAGCTGTAGTTTATTCAGTTTTATTGATGAATAGTTTTTCATTATAGGGCTCTAACATAGACATTTGGGTCGTTTCCGGCTTTTGCCTATTATAAACGATGATGCTGCCATGAATGATTTGTGCATGTAATCTGGTGTATTTGTGAAAGACTTTCTCTAGGGTGTGCTCAGCAGTGATGTTGTTAGGTCATAAATATGCATGTCTTCTACTCTACTAGAGAATGCCAAATTGTTTTCCAAAGTGGTTGTACCAGCTTACGTCCCCCTTGCCCCCACCCCACGGTGTATGTGTTCTTGCTACTCCATAGCACTGCCAACACTTGGTGCTGTCAGACTTTTCAATTTCTGCCAATCAATGGGAATAAAAGGATACTTCACTGTAGCTTTACATGAAATATATTTCATCTGGCAGCTTTTTATACAGACTTTTAGTTGATCCTTCTATTCCACCCCCACACACATTTTTCTTTCATTTTTTTTGCAATTAAAAAAACCTTATTTTTGAATTAGAGTTGACATTCATTATTATTTCGTATGAGTTTCAGATGTACAGCACAGTGGTTAGACAGTTACGCAATCTACAAAGTGATCCCCCTGATTAGTCCAGCACCCACCTGGCACTGTACATTGTTATTACAATGTCATTGACTATGTTCCCTGTGCTGTACTTCACATCCCCGTGACTATTTCGTACTTCTTAATCCCTTCTCCTTTTTGATCCAGCTCCCCAACCCACCTCCCATTTAGCAATCACCAGTTTGTTCTCTGTATCTATGAGTCTGTTTCTGTTTTGTTTGTTGGTTTATTTTTGTTCCTTATATTCCACATATAAGTAAAGTAATATGATGTTTGTCTTTCTCTGTCTGACTTATTTCACTTGGCATAATACCCTCTAGGTCCATCCATGTTACATGCAAATGGTGAGGTTTTTTTATGGCTGGAAGTGTATTCCATCGTATATATGTAGCACAACTTCTTTATCTAATTGTCTATTGATGGGCAGTTAGGTTGCTTCAGTGAACATAGGGGTGCATATATCTTTTCAAATTAGTGGTTTAGTTTTCTTTGGATAAATACCCAGAAGTGCATTTGCTGGGTCATAAAGTAGTTCTATTTTTAATTTTTTGAGGAACCTCCAAACTGTTTTCCATAGTGGCTGCACAAATTTGCAATCCCACCAACAGTGCGCATCCTCGCCAACACTCGTCGTATATTGATTTATTGATGATAGCTAGTCTGACAGGTGTGACATGATATCTCATTGTGGTTTTAACTTGCATTTCTCTGATGATTAGTGACCTTGAGCACCTTTTCATATGTCTATTGACATCTCTATGTCCTCTTTGGAGAAATGCCTATTCGGTTTCTCTGCCCATTGTTTAATTGTATGGTTTGGTTTCTTGGCGTCGAGTTGCATGAGTTCTTTATAAGTTATGTAGACTAACCCCTTATTAGATATATCATTGGCAAATATCTTCTCCCATTCGGTAGGTTGTCACACATTTTTTCTTCCGATATATCTGCTGCCTCCAATTCATGTGCAAACCAGTCCCTACTGCTGGCTGCCTACAGCTGTTTTAAAAGTTTGGTCTGGTCTCCTAAATCAGTTATTACTCCTCCATCTGCTTTCCAGCTTCCCAAATTTTCTTGGTAGGTACCCCTCTCACTTTCTTTGCTGAATTTATTCCTTTTTACAGTTGTCATTCCCTTAGTGTCGCTTTTGCTGTGTTTCGAGAAGCAAATACCACACAGGTTTTTAAGCTCCTACGCTTAACCCAAAGTCTGCCATGATGCTTGCAATGGCTGTCGGGTCTGTGATTATTCCTCTTGTTCTTCCAAGCATTGTCTATTCATATATTCTCTCCTTCATTCTTGCCAGAGGCTTGCCTGTTTTACTCATTTCAAAAAATCAACTTTTTGTTTTATTGATCTTTCTTTTTCCATTTCATTAATTTCTGCTTCCTTTGCGATTTCCTTCCTTTTACTCTCTTTTGGGTTTATTCTATTGTGGTTTTTCTAACTTCTTGAGTTCGTGCTCATCTTATTCATTTTAAGGCTATACATTTCCTCCTAAGTACTGCTTGAGCTACATCCCATAAGTTTTCATGTGCAGTTTTCTCATTGTTGTTCAGTTTTGTTTTTAGCTTTTCGTTATAATGCTTCTTGGACCGATCGATTATTTGGAAGTGCATTTTTAAATGTAAACTTGTAAATTTAAATTTTCAAAACTATGGAAGGACTTAATTTTAGTTTTATTATCCATTTATGATTTTATTCTATTGCAGTTTGAGAACATGCTCTGTGTGATATCGACTCTTTTAGTATTTTTTGAGATTTGTTTTGTGGCCTAGGTGAGTTTTAGTAAATGTTCAAGGTGAGCTCGAAAAGAATGTGTAGTCTCTAGTTTTGGGATGTCCGTTAATCAAGCTTGTTCAATTTTCCCTATATTCTTATTAGTTTTGTCTGCTTGAACTGCCAATCATAGTGAGAAGTGATGTAATTTATCGTGGCGAATTTACTGATTTCTTAATTATCCCTTTTACTGTTACTTTTTTGTTTGACGTACATTTGAGGCTCTGTCATCAGGCAGATACACACGCATTCAGCGTGTTTAACACTCCGAAAGAATTTTTTCTTTAATCATTGTGCAGCGACCTCTTTAATTCCTAACGATTTGTGCCCTGAGGTCTGCTTTGTCCAATGTCCTCTTCACTACACTTTGGACGGCATTTGCCAGGTTTGTCTCTTTCCCCCTGTATCAATTAGGGTTTGGTGGCAGACCACAGAACCATTCCAGCTATTTAAGTTTCAAAAAATAAATAGATAAGTCTTGGGATGAGCTGGAGGAACGACTCCCGCCTTCTGATTCACTACTTCTCCTGGGATCAAGAAAGAATCATGTCTCCCATCCCCCCATGAGACCAAGCCCCTCCTCCCCAGGCTGTCTACACGGATCTTCAACCACCACTTGTCTCTCTGCTGACCGACGGCCCCTCGGAGGACCTCCAGACTGGAGCTCGTCCAAGCTGCACGCTCCTCTGGCCAACTGCCTACTCATCACTCTCGCGGGGGCTGCGGGCCCAGGCCCAGCAGTGATTGTCAGGCGACACTTTCTCTCCGACCTCCTTCAGTGAAGGGTGCCGTCACCCACCTGGCCACCCAGGCCAGAACCCAGGGGTCACCTTGACTCTCCTCTCCCCCTCCCCCCGGAGTCCGATGCTCGTGACTTTCTTGTAATCTCTCTAATCCGTCCAGGATTTCAGGCCTCAGCACATCTTGTGTGGGCTGCTTCGAGTGGTGTGTACACTCAGCCATGCCGCTCTCTCTCTATCAATCTCTATCAATCATCTACCATCTTTCTATCATCAAGCAATCTATCATCTGCTTTTTGAGGTGAAAGTCACGGAAATAAAATGAACTCTTTTAAAGTGCACAATTCAGAAGCATTTAGTGCATTCGCAGTATTGTGCAGCCATCACCTCTATAGTTCCAGAACGTTTTTGCCACCCGCAAAGGAAACCTTGTACACATTTCCCCCGTCCCCAGCCCCTGACACCCACTGATCCCCTTTCTGTCTCTGTGGATTTGCCTATTCTGGACATTTCTTATGAGTGGACTCATACGACATGTGTCTCTTGTGACTGACTCCTTTCACTTGGCATCGTGTCTTTGCAGTTCAGCCATGTTGCAGTGTGGGTCAGAACTTCTTTCTCTGGCGGTGCGCATTCCTGGAAACACCCCTCCACAGGGCCTGCTCTAAGCAAAACTCCATGTGTTTTTCATCCTGCTGAAAACTCTTCAGTGGCTTCTCCTCACTTCCCGAGTTAAGTCCTGGCTCCTCAGCGTGGCCCCGGCCCTTCCATTCGCCTGTGCTCAGCATCGATATCCCACATCTTGCTCCTGATTCATCCGTGGGCCTTTGCACAAGCGTTCCCTTCTCCCAGAAGGTCTAGAACCACTTCTTCCCTGCTACCCCTTGCCAGGCCAGGTCAGGACCCTTTTTCCTCCGTCCCCCCGCACCCATCGGCCCACTTTGCAGCTTGCTGATCTTCCCACACTCTCCCTCCAGAAGCTCCTCATGCAGGGACCAGGAATTGGGCCCCTCCTCCCCATCCCAGCACTGAGTCCAGGCTTGGCCCAGAATTGAATTTGGGCTCAGCCGATATTTTTGTGAGATACTGTTGCTCAAGCCACGTCCCCACCGCCATGTCAGCCAGAGAATGTGCTGAGCCGTGTCGTCAGGCGGGGGGCATGGGCTGAGGTTATTCCTTCCCCACTCCAGACACTCTGCTGCCCCTCCCCGTCTCTCCCCCAAACCACGCCAGAGGAAGAGGCCAGGAGGCGGGAACGCACTTTCCATGAGAGGTTTTTACTGAAGGACTGAGGGAGCCTCCCCGGCCCGAGAGCTGAGGGCTCCCCCGAAAGGCACACGGCGGTGGCGGGGTTTCCCTCTCGGGCAGAGGCTGGCTTTGCAGACACAGCTTCCCCAGCCTGACCCCTCTTTGGCACTGAGCTGTGAACACTGGCGTCTGCACTCCGGGAAGCACCAGCATCCATCTCCCTCTCCGGCTGGCCTGGGCCCCCCTGGTGGCAGCTGGCAGTGTAGGCTGGTGGGGCAACAGGCCGGCCGGGGCTGGCTCAGAGGCTGGGACACAGGTGGAAGGACCGCAGCCCGGGTCACCTCCCCTGCTAGCAGGGTGCTCACATCGGCAATAGAGGATGCTACAAACAGGAATCCAATAAATTAGGTTGGAGGGGCCGAGACAGGTAGGGACTACATTCTTATTATCACTTGCTAAGAAATGCTGTGCAATGTTTTCTCCCGAGGGCTCTTCGGGATGACCGGTAGGGACAAGAGGAAGACAAGGGGCCCTGTCTGGCCATGGGTCCCGTTTGGCCGTTTCTATGGCAGGAAGGACATCCCATGGGACGGGAGTCTTGGCAGCCACCTGGGTGGTGGCAACAGAGGGATGGACCGTGCTGTCTCCGAGGGACTGAAAAGGAGGAAATGAGGGGGACTTCAGTCTTAGGAGGGCAGCGCCCCACAAATGCCGAGGCTCAGCACAGACTGGCTAGCGATGTGAGCTGGGGCTCACCTCCTACCCCTGTCCCGCTCCCCAAAGAAAAGAAAGGATTCGGCGACCCTGCCCAGGTCACAGTATCGTGGGGCAAGGAAGGGGCAGGGTTGGAGTGAGCAGCAGGGTAGGAACTTCCATGGCTACTTGCCCCAGGGCAGGGTTGTGGGGGTCGGGCACGCGGTTTCGCGGGCAGTCCGCTAGGCAAGGCAGGCCGGTGGCCGCAAGGCCTGGGAAGACGGGGAGCCATGCGGGGTGGGCCCGTGGTAGGGCTGGGGGACAGTGGGTGGACAGGCGCTGCTGTTTCCTTCATATGATCCGAGGGCTCAGGGAGGGGCAGGGGCCGAGAGCCTGAAGCCATGGCCCCGTCAGATGTCGGCACCGTGGAGGACCTTGGGGCCTTGGCCCAGGATCTGGCAGAGCTCCTGGAGACGCCGCTGCATCTTGGGGATGCCTGCCAGCTGCTGCTCCAGCCGCTGCTTCTCCTCTGTCAGGCTCAGGCGGGTGGCCGAGTCCAGCTTCTCGAACTTCCAGCCGCCCTCCCCGTCGAACTGGAGCAAGTGCGTGTGGTACTTCCTGGGCCAGGAGAGGGATGGGAAGGAGGCCGTTCAGTAGCAGACACTTACCGGGCTTGCCAGGGCCCACTGCCCCTCTGATGGTAGCGCCATCCCCTCCCCAGTTGCAAAGTCATGGGGGTGTCAAATGCGGGAAGGGCACGCCCTCCCCTGAACTCCAGGCAGAAACGGAGGGCACCTACCATAGGGAGGGGCGGTGAGTGATGGAAAGCAGAGCGATGCCTGCATCTTTCGCTGCCTGGAAGATCTTGCCTTCCACGTCGATGCTCACAGCGCTGGTACATTCATCCAGAAGGGCGTACTTGGGCCTTGGGGGTAGGGGCCGAGTAGACAAGGCTGTGGACCCTCCAGACACCCTGGCCTGTCCCTAGCCCTCACCCTTTGTGGCCCAATCCCTGTTGGGGCCCGGGAAGGGGCCTCCTAATGGTACTGCCTTCCCCCTGAGGCAGCCCCAGAGAGCATGCGCGCTGAGCCGCTTGGAGAGCAACCAGTGCCCGAGGGAGCCCTAGCACCCTGGACAGCCTACTCACTTGTGGTAGAACATGCGGGCCATGCCGATTCTCTGCTTCTCGCCCCCTGACAGAACGTCCTTCCAGTCGCACACGGCCTCCCAACCTGGGCAGGGGACAAAGGGGCTCTGCTCAATTCAACAACGGCCCAGACCTGGGCTTGCTGGGTATAGTGGGCATGGTGGGAGGACCTGGGGTCACTTAGGAGGGGCTGGGGAGACAAATGACAGTGGAAGATGGCACATTTGACTGTGGAGAAGGCCAACCTCTAGCTCTGGGTGCCTTGGGTACTCGTATGTCTGTAGGTGATATGTTAACAGTCAGAAAGAAGTTGGAACCAGAATTGTGTCCCCTCTAAAAGAAGATATGAGGGACTCCTAACCCCCAGGACCTCACAAGGTGACTATTTGGGGAAGGGGTCTTCACAGAGGCGATCAAGTTAAAGTGAGTCACTACGGCAGGCCCCGATCTTTTCTGCACAGCCACCACACCTGGGAAGAGTCCGCAGGAGTGATTTTGTTTAAAGCTGGCGCTGAAGGAGGGATTGGTACCTGTCTCCTACAGGTGGAGAGTCTCAAGAGATGAGGGATTTGCTCAAGGTCAAGCTGGCCCTAAGGGGGGGGGGGGCAGGAAGCGGAACCCTGCCGCTCGGATTTCACTAAGAAAGTCAGTTCAGCCCCGCCCTGGGTTCCGCCCTCTCCTCCTCATCTCCGGCCCAACAGGTATTCGGGTATTTGCAGACAAACCAGGTAAGCCCCTGACCAATGCCTTCCCTTGCTTGTCCCTTCCTCCTCTCCTTCTCAGGGGACAGCACCCCCAGGCTCAAGCCAGAAAGCGGGGTGTCCCCTCCACCTCTGCTCCAGGCCCTCTGAGCAATGGCCTGTGCTTGCTCCTCCCTGGCTGCCCTGCCCACGCCATGCCCCTCGGTCTGTCCTCTTGCTGAAATTCGAAACTGACCTGTTGCTTCCCTGCTTAAAGCCTTCCAAGGGTTTCCTTCCCTGTCAGGGCCTCCCTGCCCCCAGCCCCAGAGCCTGGAGAGGGCATCCGGCCAGACAGCGAGCCCCTGCCCCTCGGACGGCCCCTGCCTGCATGCCTAGCCTCCCTTCTCCACCTCACTCAGGCCTGGGAAGCCTGGGCCACCCACTTCCTGTCAGTCTGCCCTGTTAAGACGGGCTCTCAGGGCGCCTAGCACTTTGGCCTTCTGGATGTAGGGGGCCAAGAGGGAGGCGGGAGCTGGGCTGGCAGCAGGTTCCCTGATGGATGGCTCAGTCCCTAGCGCTGAGAGGCGAGATGCCCTAACCCCCTACCTCCTTCCCGCTGCAAGATGTGGTTCAGGTGCACGATGTCCAGGATGGCTTCCAGATGTTGCTCCGAATAGCCCTTCCTTCGCATGTCCTCCACCGAGTCTGGGTAGATCACCTGGTCGCGCAAGGAGCCGACGGACATGTAGGGCCTGTGGGAAAGCTGTGTGTCCACCAAGGGAAGGGCCAGCCCTGTGCCTGTGTGGCCTACGCCATGGGCACTGGCTGCTGGAGGCAGGGCCGACTCTAAGCCCACAGACCCCTGCCAGAAAGTGCTCCAGGGAGCGCTCACACCCTTCTATGTACACCAGACTCACACACTCACCCTGCATGCACACGCACGCATGCATACGCACAGCACACGCGTGCACATGCTCACACACATACACACACACATGCACACAGATTCACGGCCCCCAATGTGCACACCAAACAGCTGTAAAGTCACCGGGTTGGAGGGCGGGAGGGGGCAGGTGGAGGCCCCAAGATGCTGGGGGCAGCATCTCGCTGTCCCTCTCCTAAGGCCCCAAGCTCTGCCATCTCCTGGGTGTCAGTTCCCACAGGTCGGAAGGGGCGGGGACCCTGGCTTCCACCCTCTCCCCTGCGCTGCTCACCTCTGAGGGATGTAGAACATGCGCTGGGGTGGGGGCTTGTAGAGCACGCCGCCGTACGTGGGCCAGAGCCCGCCAAGGATCCGGAACAGAGAACTCTTGCCGCAGCCGTTGGGGCCTGTGATGAGCAGGTGCATGCCCTCTTCCACCTGCGGAGGCAGTGCCATGGTACCGGGGGGGCAATGGGCCCTCTTCCTCTCACCTGTGGCCTTCCTGACAGCCTCTGACAGCGTCCTGCACCCACGTGCATGCCAAGGCTGGTGGATAGGGACAGCAGGGCCAAGGCAATGGGGTCCGGCATCCAGAGACGCAGTTGAATGCCTGTGTTGGAATCCAGCCTATTCCCTAAGGCCCCGACACGTACCAGAGAGCATGGCGTCAGCAGGAGGAGGGCCCATCCTGCCACAGACACATGGAGGGATGTACGCCCCAGAAAGTCAACGTCGGCCCCCCATGCCACGGCATCCCACTTCACTGGGAATCCAAGTGTTTTGGCACTTTGTTTAGAGTTCTAGGTGGACAGTAAACTCTGGCTGCCTGCCACGGCCCTCGCATTGTCCCCACGGGTGCCAGGGTGCCACGGAGATGCCACTGTGACCCTCAGGCTCAGTATCAAGGGCTTCAGGCTTCACAATTAGCCAATCGCATGATGCCCACTGGCTGATGGAAAAAGGCCAGCCGAGCTGCGGGGATGGGGGTGCAGGAAAGAGGGGTCAGAGGCTGGGAGACCGCTGTCCTCGCCTGCCTACCGGCCTCCATGGCCCTCAGAAGATCTACGAGTGCAGCGCATGCAAGGCTGTCCCTGGCTCACGTTGGTCAGTGTTACGGGTTGAACTGTGTCCCCCAAAATTCACGTATTAGGGTCCTAACCCCCAGGACCTCAGAATGTGACCTTATTTGGAAGCAGAGTCTTTACAGATGTAATTAGTTCAATTTAGATGAGGTTGTCCTGGAACGGGGAGACCTCTAATCCAATGTGACTGGTGTCCTTATAAAAAGGGGCCATTTGGTCACGGGCATGTACACAGGAACACGCCATGTGAAGCCAGAGGCCGAGACGGAAGTGAAGCCAAGGAGTACCCCGATGGCCAGCGAGCGCCAGAAGCTGGGATGACCTGGAACAGATTCTCTTTCACTGCCCTGAGAGACACCCTGGCCTGGACTTCCAGGCCCCCAGACCTGGGAGAGACTCCACTGCCATGGTCTGGACCTCCCCCATCCAGACGTGTGACAAAGCTCCTCTGGTGCTGGGCCCGGCACAGCTGCCTCAGCCCTCAGCTGGCGCCATAGCTGCCTCCCTCCTCTCCTTCCCTGCATCTCTCCTGTCGCCCTTCCCACCCCACCACCTTCCCCGACACCTCCCAGCCCCAGAGCTCGGCTCCACCGGGCCAGAGCTCTTGCTCGGCCCCCACGCCCTGCTCTTGCGCCCCAGTTACCCACTCCTCGCATGGCCTTGCTTCCTACCCAGCCGCTCTGCTGCCCTGCTCACCGGGGCCGCTGGGCTTTGCCTAGTTGGGCTGCCTGGAAACCATCCGCCTCGGATAAACAGGCCATCGGCAGTTCCCCCTAAACCCCAAGAGTGACCACTGCTGGGGTAGATGGGGATCACGCCACTGTCCTGTGCTACCTGGGGACCTGGGGTAATGACGTGTTCCTAGCCTCCAACTGGCTCCCAGGGTTCCTCTCAGCAGATGAAGGAAAGGAGCCCCAGGCACTGCCCCCTCCGCTCGCCTCTTCCACTTATTCCCTGCCCGGCCATGGCTCCTGCCAACCCAGCTCCTCGGCCGGGCGCACACGGCCCCTGAGGCCCCTCAGCTGCTGCCACTCCCTTGCCTATTCTCCACCTGCCTTCTGTGGGAGGTCTTCATCACGCGGTTCGCCTGCCTAGAGGCTCCCGCGTGAAGCTTCACATGACCTCTGCTCCCCCCGGGGATGGTGACTACCCTTCCTATGGCCCCCACTGGACCCTGGACAGCTGCTTCATTGGGGACCTTTGTAATACTTTAGAGCTCCCCAGAGTGGGGCTTCCTAGAGGTCAGGGGCCTCCGTGTTTTACCTCTGGTTTCCAGTACCCAGTCTGGAGCTCAGAGAATATCGGTTAAATGAATAAACGAATGAATGACTTCTTCTCACTTCTTTCTCTGACCCTGCAGGTCTCCCCTTCACCCCAAACCCTGTCCAAAGCCTTGACTGGGCACACAGTGGGTGTCAGCCACTAGGGCTTCCTTTCCACAGATGACCTGTATAAGTTTGGCTGAGAGTCCTTCTGAGGGGCCAGGCTGCACCTAGCACACACACCTCCACTGGGGGCTCCTTGAGGCGGATGGGTGGGACCCCAAGCCCAGTCAGTGGAGGGCAATCTGTTCTAAGACAGTTGGAGTTGAAACAGATTCCCCAGTCCCGGGCTTCTGGGGGGCTGGGGTCGGGGAGGGATGGAGCCGGCGACAACGGGGCAAGGAACTGTCAGTGACTCTTCCCCAATCCTGGTAATTATGAGTCTCTTTTATCAGCTCTGTCTCCATCACTCCACACCCAATAGTCAGAGGCATGTTGGCCTTTCACCTTGACCTTAGCCCACCTACCACGTAGATATGGGGACAATGGCTACTGACAACATGGGCAGGCTGGACGCCAAGGGCTGGGCTTATAAATGCAGAAGGCCAGGCCCTGGGCCCCATGGCTCAGCCCAGCCCAGCTCAGCCCACTCAACTTACCCTGATGTTGAGGCTGGCCACCACCACTTCGCCCGTGGGCGTGATGATAGGGATGTTGTCACAAATAATCCCCTGTTCCACATCCACCACTTGGCCTGAAGAGAACACAAAGGAAGAGAAAGAGGAGCAGCACTCCCTTTGCCTTCTGGTAAGTTCCATGTGCCCCCCCAACACCCTACAACAGCATGCCAGTGTGTGGTCCAAGGCCCCTTGGGAGTACTCTTCCCACAAGCAGACCCACCCCCCAGTATCTAGTGCTGTGCTCTGGGAGGGGGAGGGGCAAAGCCGCTTCTCTTTTCCAGAAACCAAAGCACAGAGCCCAGTCCTGCCCTGCAGCCCTCCGGTCCTGGCACCACCTTAATGGCGGCTCAGACACTCCAGTCCCTCTTCCACAGCACCCCGGCCCCTGCTGTAGCCTTGAACTTTCTCTTCCTGCCCATGTGGATGAGTGACCCCCCTATACTCAAGGACCATGTGCCCCTCTTTTGCAAATAGAAATCCCAGCCAGGGCACCTGAAAAGAGCTGAGCAGTGAGTAGACTGGCCAGTAGTGACTGCTCTGTGAAGGAAGCCTTCCCTGGGGGCACAGCTCAAAGATCCAGCCCTCCAGGTGGCACTGGGAGATGCCTGCAGTAGGAGGGCAGGGATCGGGGGGGGCCTCTGTAGGGTGGGCGCCCTTACCTTGGATCTTCAGGGGCCCCTCCACACGAACACCGGACCTGACCACAGCCCCGGACCCCGCCTGAGCATCCTCCGGCTCCCCAGGCCTCTTGAAACGACAGTGCTGGACTTCTTCGAATACCTGGAACATCTCATGTACCCGGGCTGTGTAGCCTGCCAGCTCTGTCACCTGTGGGAAGGGAGGCCCTGGCTCAGCCCCTGCCTGTTGAGGGTGGGATGGGGGGCAAGGCAGGGGTGGACGCTGTGGGGGTTACCTCCTTGTAGGACGACATGACCCGCTCAATGGCGTCTGCAGCAGCCGTGAGGAGGTTTCGGGCAATGGTGAAGGCTTCTGTGCGCTCGCTTACCAGCTCCTCCTCCTTCATCTCTAAGGCCGCCTTCTTGACAGCCTCCGTATCTGGGAGCATAGTGGAGGGGAGGGACAGAGACAGTGGAAAGTCAAAACTGACCCGCTGAGGGAAACACGAGTCTTTCCGGCAAATGGTGCTGGGACAAATGAGTATCCACATGCAAAAAATTACCCCTACCCCACACCATACACAAACACTAACTCCAAGGGGAGCACTGGCCTGCATATAAGAAATAAGACTACAAAACTCTTAGAGGAAAGCGGGGTTACATCTTTGTGACCTGGTATTAGGTATGGCTCCTTAAACATGACACCAAAAACACCAGCGACAAAAGAAAAATGGATAAATGAGCTTCATCAAAATTAAAAACCTTGGGGCACCAAAAGAAACCATCAAGAAAGTGAAAAGACAACTTACAGATTTGGAGGAAATACCTGAAAATCACATATCTGAAAAGGATCTAGTCTGCAGAATATAGAAAGAACTTTTTCAATTCAACAACAAAGAGACAAACGACCCAATTAAACAATGGGCAAAAGATCTGAATAGACATTTCTATGGTATATCTAAGATATACAAATGGCCAACAAGCTCATGAAAAGATGCTCGACATCACTAGTCATCAGGGAAACGCAAAGCAAAACCACAATGAGATGTCACCTCACACCCACTAGGAGGGCTCGAATTAAAGAGATAACAAGTGTTGGTGGAGAAGTGAAGAAACTGGACCCCTTGTACCCTGCTGGTGGGGATGTAAATTGGCACAGCGCCTGTGGAAAACATGCCAGTTTCTCAAAAAGGTAAATATAAAGTTACCATATGACCCAGCAATTACTCTCCCAGGTATATGCCCAGGAGAAAAAAAAATATGTCTATGCAGACACTTGCACACGAGTGATCATAGCATCATTCATAACAGCCAAAAAGTAGAAACAACCCACATGTCCATCAACGGATGAAGAGAGAAAGAAATTGTGGGACACACACGCAATGGAATATTTTTCAGCCAACAAAAGGAATGAAGCACTGATTCATCCTACAACATGGATGAACCTTGAAAATATTCTCCTGGGTGAAAGAAGCCAGTCACAAAGGGCCACATATTGTGTGATTCCATTTAGATGAGGTGTCCGTAAGAGGCAAGTCCATAATGACACAAAGATTAGTGGACGCCAGGGGCCGGGGGCTGGGGAGTGACTTTTATGGGTCTGGGCTTTCTTTTTCGGGTGATGACAATGTTTTGGAATTAGATGCTGGTGATAGTTACACAACTTTGTGAACATATTAAAAAACCACTGAATTCAGTACTTTAAAAGGCTGAATTGTATGGTATGTTAATTATATCCCAATAACATGGATAAAAATATGAGCCATTAGGCACTCGCCTTTCATTCTTGGCTCACCCAGCTCCTTCCCCCTAGAGTACCCTGACCCTGTATCGTGTACTATCCACAGTAGCCCCTCTGGGGCCATACCTGTACCTCAACCTCTAATGCTCAGAGCTGTTGTACCCCCGAGCTCCTCAAGAATGACTGCCCGTCTACAGCCATGCTACCCTGAACAAGCCCGATCCGTCTGATCTCAGAGCTAAAACACAGGGGCCGGACTGGTTAATGCGCGGATGGGAGACCACCTGGGAGAAGACCAGGTGCTGCAGGCGGCAAAAAAAATAAGGGACTGCAAGCTGACAAGGTCCTTGCAATCATAGTCAACAAGGTTACCTCGCCTAAAAAAGAAAGAAAAAGAAAAGAAAGAAAGAAAGAAAAGAAAGAAAGAAAGAAAGAAAGAAAGAAAGAAAGAAAGAAAGAAAGAAAGAAAGAAAGACTGACTGCCCACTTTTAGACCTCCGCTGCTACCCCTGTTTCTCCCTCACCCTCCTCCTGTGGTCTCCATGGAAACAGCCATCCTCCACACCCCGACTTCTTCTCAGAGCTTGCTTCTATCTTGACTTGCTTTGCTGTCTCAGTCTGGGCCCAGTGGCCACTCACTTCAACCCTCTCTTGTCAATGGCCTTGACTCCCTTGACCCTGGGAACCCCCAGAGAGGCAGGGCTTTTACACAAGGAATGTTCTGGAAATGGTGAGGAGGAGCAAGGGGAATGCCGATTCTGAGGGTATTGGATATGGGGGAGCGAGCAGCACCCACTGGGGGTTTCGGGGGAAGCCAGGGCTCCTGAGGCTGAAGCGGTGGGAAGGGCTCTATCCAGGGGCACCTGTTGGTCAGAGGGAGGATCCTCAGGGATATGGTGGCAGTAGGGCAGGAAGGGACAGGAAGTCGGCTTAGGGCACATGGCCTCCAGAGCAGCTCAGGTGCAGCGTGAGGCGGAAAGGGGATGTGATGGCTGGCCAGAGCGCTTGTGTCATGTTCTGGAGCCTGGCCCAGGAATCCAGGGGACTGAGCGAGGAAGGGGGGTTGTTAATCCCCAGTCTAAGGTTCTGGACCTTCCTTCTGACTGTGCCCCTGGGTACACAGTCCCCAACAAGCAAGTGGACACAAGCCCTCTTCCCAGGATATCCTGAGAGCTGGACAGTGACTGCACATTAAGGGGAAGGGTCTGCAGGTGCCCGGGGCATTCTGGCAATGGCTGGCACCTTTCTGCAGACGGAACCAACTGCCCTCGGGCAGCTAAGACCAGGGCCTCAGAGCAGTACACCCAGCAGCTGTGTGCAGGAGGCCGCCCCTCCCCTGGGCCCTCCACCTTTGCAGGGCCAGCAGGCCAGAAAGGGCAAAGGCATCTAAATCTTTTCCAGTTGATAAGTGCCTCTTTCCTCCCACCAGCCCCCGGGGTTCTCAGCCTCCCTGAAGCACCTGGAGCGGGGAAAAACAGACAAAAATCCAGGCCTCATTGAGATCCCAATCTATAGGGGCAGAGAGACTATAAACCAGATAGCTAAGTGCAGTAGATAGGGTGTTCAGTGCTTGGGAGTGCGGGAAGGCTGGGGAGGGAAAGAGAGAGGCAGGGTGACGGGTAGGGCAGGCCTTACCTAGAGGGCACCTGTGAATGGAAACTCTGACAGAAGGAGGGCAGGACCTCAGAAGTAAGAGTATTCTTGGCAGAGGGAAGAGCATGTGCAAAGGCCCTGAGGCAGAAGCCTGCCTGGTGTTTTGGGGGACTAACAAGGAGGCCAGTAAGATGCAAGGGAAGTGACCAATAGAGACAGGAGCATTTCACATTTTCACAGGTAACCGACTATAAGGGCCATGAGATTGGAGACAGGAGCTCATGCTTCTTTAATTGCTCGTGAAGCCTAGCATGGCAGAGGCTCCGAAAGGTCCTAGGACTTCAGAGGAGAGAGAGGTCTTGGAGACTAGACAGGCCAAGCTGTGCCCAGTGCCAGGCACAGGGGGAAGTGGCTGTAGGCAGTTCCTCACAGAAACCATGGGTCCATCCCTACCCTCTGGACAAAGTGTGCTGACTAGGTGTGGTACCAGTGCCTAAATCAGGGCCACCCTTGATGTAGGGTCATTGGTAGAAAGTAACTACCCCCCTCCAATTAGTTCCTTTCCCAGAGAGTGACACACAGCTGAGGGTACAGAAGCCCCAAGGGAGAGCCACCAATAGGGAGAGAATCAGAGAGACTTCTGGTTCTGAAACGAGTCAGGCTCTCTCTCTCTAAACATAAATGACAACCCTCTTCCTACCGGACTACATAAAGTAGAACACCTCTGAAAGCAGAGCTGTGCTCGTAGGAAAGCGAGGTAAATTCCCAGGAGCCCGCAGAGAAGCCAGCAGCCAGGTGCGCCAGTGAAATCCCCAGAGATCAGAAGACAGGTCATGTAGCCAGAGTTCCAGGCCCAGGAACCAAAGGTCTCCTCTAAGATTTCGTAATTATGTGTCTGGGGTTCGAATGAATATCACCTCCAAGTTCAGGAACCCCTCCTCCCCAAGCTGAGACGTTAATGTGAAACTGGCTTCCAAGTGGTTAATTCCAGGAGTGCTTGGCCAAAATTAAGGCCAATAGCACTGGGCAATGGTACCTTCCTGTTAGGCCACTCAGGGTTCTCAAGAAAGTCTGGTTGCAAAACCCACAAGGAAAGAATCTACCATGAGCGAAGATTGGCAGATGGAAGATCAAGCTGGCTTAGATCCCCAAGAGTTCAGATAACCCAATAGCTAGATAGAGACTGTGGAATAAGTATCATTAATACGATATACAGCATAAAAGGAGCATTCAAAAAGATGAGGAAATCAGACGCTTGTCAAAACAGTCTGAAGTTCCTAGTTGAATAAAGAATCTATTTTAAAAATTCTATCTGAAGGAGAATCAAATAGAACTTGATAGAAATAGTCGCTGAAAATTTGAAAAAAAATCAGATTAGACTCAGGCGAAGAGAAAACTGGCGAATGAGTGAACAGGAAGATGTGAAGAAATCTCTCAGGCTTCGGCACACATAGGGCTGGATGAGAAATAGTGAAGTGAATAGGAGAACCACAGAGGAGAGGGGCAGAAGGCCCACATGTGTCCAGCAGCAGTTCCAGAAGCAAAGAGTAAAGGAACAAGAGTGATACGATATTTGAAACGATAACAAAAAGAGAGAAGGAAAAAAAAAAAAGAACGAAAAGGTAACAGCTGAGCATTTTCAGAATGATGGAAAAAATCTGAATATTCTAAGGCCATATAATGAGTCTCAAGCGGGATAAACAGAAACCCACAGGTGAACACTTCAAAGCGAAACTGCAGAATACCAGAGCAAGAAAGTCTGTAACTAGCCAGAGGGACAATGCAGGCTGCTGGGGGACCTTGAGCTGATAACGAGCAGATTTTCCAGCAGGGACAATGAATTATTGTCAATGGGCTGAGAGCAAATAACTGTCCGCCTGGACCCCCACACCCAGGTAATCTTTAGTTCAGGGGGGGAGGGTAAAATAAAGACATTTTCAGGCAACGAAATAATTGCGAAGTGCCCATGACGAAAGCCTTGCAGAAAAACACTTCTGAAAGATGCCTATCTGGAGAAAAGGGCTGGTGAGCGGAGAGAAATCAGCAAACAAAGGGCTGGATTTAAACAGGCATCCACGCGACAAAGCAATAGCCAAGTATAAAAACACAGGAAAGCAAACTTGACACTGGGGTACATCAGCACCATCAGCTGGGGCTGGTCCCCGAGTTCCAGGTGTTCTAAGGGCCAGGATGGGGAGAAACCATCAAT
Organism: Pteropus medius; assembly: GCF_902729225.1. Lineage (NCBI taxonomy): Eukaryota > Metazoa > Chordata > Mammalia > Chiroptera > Pteropodidae > Pteropus > Pteropus medius. The sequence goes on along the minus strand of NW_024342648.1, from coordinate 361,775 downwards.
TAACGGAGAATGTTCTCAGTGCGCACGTATGCAGCGACCTTTGAAAGGGCAAGCACGAAAAGACTGTAGATGGAATGAATGTGTTGCAAAACAGTAGAGGAACAAAATGGGAATTCAGGTGATCCGATCGCTAAAATTACAGGTAGAACAGGCTTCCGGACCCC
>NW_024342648.1:337787-361600 GCF_902729225.1 Pteropus medius | reverse complement strand
CCCCCCCAGGCCTTGGGGCAGAGGTCTCTAGACTCTGCAACCTGCTAGAGCTGTTTGAGGCGTGGGCGAGCCAAGACCCAGAGATGAGGGGCTTGCTCCAAGTACTTCCCCATCCTCCCACTTCCGAGTCACGGTTGAGCAGAGGACAGGTACAGGTGGGTGAGGGTATATGTGCCCGGTGAGGGGACACGCGGTGCTCCTGAGTCGCAGTCCCCAGGCTTAGCTGAGATGCTGTAAAGGGGAGACTCACGCAGGGTGACAGGCAGCAAGGGAGAGCATGACCTCCGGTGACTTCGAGGGAGGCAGCAGTGGAAGGGGCAGATGGGCCCTGCCGAGCCTAGCACCCAGTGGTCTAGGAAGACAGGGCCCTGAGCCCCGCTCCCGGGGAGTGCTGACTCTCACCTGACTCTGAGTAGCCCGTGGCCGTGATTATGGGGACGGCCACCATGAGTAGGCCTGAGGCGCTCCACACGTACTTCATGAGGAACTGCTCCAGCATGACGTACCACAGGCGCTCCAGCAGGATGAGGTTGATCTGCGAAGCCAGGGCTTTGTAGGAGTGTTGTAGCAGGGCCAGCTCCACCTGCCGGGGAGGGGGCGACAGAGAGAGCCTGAGAGGTCACGTGGTAACTACCGTGGGGGCGACAGCAAGAGGCCCCAAGTGCTGTGGGCGTGCGCACACACGTGCCATGCCAACTGATGGCCATGACAAGGTTGACAGCTGGGGGTTATGACTGGGCCACGTTTATAGCGGACAGGTCTCGAACTAGGGGCGAGGGGGGCGGTGCGGGATTGTCTGATGCCATGGCACTGGGGTACAGTGGCAGGGAAGAAGAGACTCCTGTCCCCCACCTGCCAAGGCCCATTCCCATCCACTACCTGTGGGATTGAGGCGCTCGCCATGCCTCTGTCTTTGTCCTGTGCAGCTTTTTGACACGGGCCAAAGGCAGCCATCTTGCCCGTTTCTTTGGGTACCTGCTGGGGACTAACCTGAAGCCAGCAAAGGGCAGTACAGGAAAGTAAAAGGCAGCACTTCATTTTGAAGAACTTGGTTCAACAATCTACTTAGGCCTACTTAGGCCCTGCCTCCCCCTACCCTTCCCAGGGTTCCTCTGGGTGAGAAACTGCCACTGCATTCTCCCACTGAAACCTGGAGGGAATGCTTCCTGGCCAGGCCCGCAGGCCTCGCCCAATAATGGCAGCCCTGCCCCTGAGCCTGGCCCTCAGCATCGCTGTGAGCCAGCTGAGGACTGTAGCTCACGGCTCAGCAGTGAGGTGGGCCTCTCCTGCCCTCCCCACCCCTCCCTCTTCTCACACTGGCCACCATCTCCCATTCTGAAATGGGTACAGGCCTGGAGAAGAGAGAGAAAGGAAGGGAGAGGGAGAGAAAGAGGCAGGGGAGCTGGAGGTGCCAGGAGATGGTCACAGCAAGGCGGTTATTGGGTCATGGCTTCCTTGGCTCAGTACGGGAGCGTATATCCCAGCTCTGCCTTCCCACCTCTGACTGTCAACAGCTGCCCGGCCTGGCACCATGTCCTTTGCCAAGTGCTCTCACACCTGACTCGACATTTGGTTCTCACCACACGCCACCGCACCTGTATTCTGTATTCTCATGTCCATCGTACAGTAGGACACTAAAGAAGCCCAGAAAGACAAAGTGACCTGCCCAAGCTCACGCACCTGAAGGGAGCAAGAGGTGTAGGATTTGGACCACGCTGGCAGAGCCATCAGGCCAGATTCTTGTAAATGATGCTTTGACTTCTTAATAAAAGTTTACCTTGCTCTCAAGCCAACAAGGGGTCGTGTACGTATATGTGTTTGTGCACATGTCTAAATAACTCTCCTGGTTGAAATCTCAGTAAGAACAGAATACTCTGCTGTCTGCCTGCCAGCTGGCCGGTCGCCTCTGCCCTAACCTGTTGGTCTGAGTCTGAGCCAGTGTCCATGAGGACACGAGCCAGTGGGACTGGGGTGAGCCACACGCCTGCACAATAAGGGCTATCAGCCCATCCATGGGGACCTGTCACCCCACGCTGCTTTCCAGCCCTTTAGCAGAAGCCTAAAGAGATAGGCTACGGATGCACCCTGGGGTTGACCCCGCTCTCATCCCCTGCCAGCAAATCTTCCTGGCGAACATGCTACCTCCTGAAGCTAACCCAGAGGAAGTCCCCAAAGAGCCAGATCTCTCCTCTGCCCTCACCATACAGGTCCTCCGCACGGTGCGGTTCGGCCCAGCCTCAAGCTCAATCCTCTGTTCCTGAAGTGAGCGTGCTTCCTCTGAGCACCCTGGCAATCCTGACTCGTGCTGGGAGCTGGCAGGAGTGCCAGCTGGGGCTGACAATGTAGCTGCGGGTAATGTGCCAAGTGCCTCACCCAAGGCCCCGGCTGCCTGCCAAGGCCCTGCGGCCCTGGCGTGCGCTAGAGGACGAGAGGGGGTTGTGGCTGCGGACCAGGCGCCTTTTCTCCTATTCTGGAGCCGGATGCGCAAGAGGCCACCTGACCCAGAGAGGACACACAGGCCTTCAGGAGATGGATGCCATTATGCCCCTCCCCCGAAAAGCTCTCAGAACCGAAACCAGAGTTGCAGGGAGCGGGGCCTGAGGCAGCTGCAACCCCAGGCACGAGGAAGGGGAGGGGCCGGGGTGAGATAAAGGGAGCATTGGCCTGGAGTAACCTTTCCCAGTACCGGGCTCCCAGCCCTGCCCGGCCCCAGCCCTGGCCCCGGACTCAGCCCTGGCCCACTGGGGAGCTGAGCCGGGGGGGGGACCCAGGCGGAAGAGCGGCCGCGCCGGGGGCAGGGTGGCCGCTGGGCGGGCAGGAAGTACGTCCTGCCGAGGTGGAGGCCCCAGGCCCAGCATCCCTGGCTCGGGGCCTTGGGGAGACGGCTGAGCCTGCAGCCTGGCTGGCCCGCAGGCTCAGACGGCGGAGCCACTGACCCGGAGTGCCAAGCGCCGCCACTGCTGTGGCCGCAGTGCTGGTTGCTGCTTGTTAACCTCCGCTTGGGCTGAGTCATGCCCATAATGCCTGCCTGCCTGGCCGGCCAGCTCGGCTGGACGCCAGCCTTCAAAGGGTCCAGGGGCCCAGGAGGGATGGGCGACAGGCCACATCCCACCATCCCTGCTCCCAGACACAAGAGCCTCCTCTGGACTGGCTGCAGGAATGGGGCCAGCCAGGAGCTCCAGCATCTCGAACCGCTAGGATCTGTAGCTCCAAGGCCAGGATAACCTCACGGAGGAAGGGAGGAAGCAGAAGTGGCCTGGAGCATGCAGGCAGTGGGCCCAGGGCAGTCCCCACCCAGCCATCCTGCTTCTCTATTTCTGTGCCTAAGTCTGGGCTGCCCAAAGCCCCGGCCATCCCCAGCCTCCCGCCCGCACCTTTGGCATCAACTCCAGCCAGCCCCTGGGCCTTCTGTGCCATTCACGACTGCCTGCCCCCCCAGGCTTCCCAGCCACATGCTTTTCTCCATGCTCGGGAGAAAAGCACCCCAACCTGCCCCACCTCGTGGCCCCCATAGAAGGCGATCTCCTCTGAGTTGGCCACCACGCGAGAGTGCATGTAGCGCAGCTCCCCCTTCCGCCGCGCCTCCTCTGCCACCAGTTCGCCAAACTTGGGCGAGAAGGCTCGCAGCACGTTAGCTGTGAGGAACACCACGAGGCCAGCAATGGCCGAGGGCCAGGCCGTGCCAGCTCCACGGGAGCGAGCCGTTTGAATCAAGGTGTAGGCAGTCACGGCCACATCCAGGAGCGGCTTGGTCAGGTTCGAGTAGAGATGGGCCACAGAGGCAGCAAAGGCCACCACATCCTCTGTCAGGGACTGGTCAGGGTTGCGAAGCCGCCCGTCCATGTTACTGACTCGGTAGTAGGTCTGCTGGGAGAAGTAGAGGCTGTAGGCGTGGGCCACTAGACGGCTGCGGAAAGACAAAGCCAACTGGCCCTCTAGGAAGCGGATGGCACTGTTGATGAAGGTGGCTGGGAGGGCGATGAGGAGCCATTGCAGGAGCTGCCAGCCGAAGGCCCGAGGGTCCTTTCTCACGATGCAGCGGGCCAGCCGTCCGTCCAGGCGGGCCACGTATACTGACAGGAAAGTCCTGCTCACAAGGGCCGCTGAGTGCAGCACCAGCAGCCCCGTCTCCCGGCACAGGATCCTAGGGAAGAGCAGCCTCAAGAGCCACAAGAGTCGCTGCAAGAACACCCGGTTCACACCAGCCTTGGTTGCTGAGGCCACTGTGGCCCCGGAGACCTCCTGCGTGGACTCGCCTGCAGGCAACTGAGGGGCCCTGGCCGGAGCCAGGCACTGCCGCAGCAGGGGGTAGATTTTGTGGGCTCCATAGGCTGTGAGGGCTAGGACCACAGCTGTGCGCTTCAGTGTGGTCACCCGAGAGAGCCGGGGGGTGGAGAGCACCGGCATGTCACCTGGGCTGGACGCACGGGGCCGGGACTGGTGCCTGAGCCAGCAGTTGAGGCAGGTGGCTGGAAGAGTTGTTGCTCTGACCCCAGACTTGTTATCTAGGCAACTGGAAATCTTGCAGTAGTCCCTGAGACTGTTGCTCTAGGCCACTGGGGTGGTGCTGGGATCCCTGGTGAGGTGGGCTCAGGTCCCTCCAGGGTCACGCCTCTTCAGACAGCGAAGTGGAGGAACTTGTCAGTCTCCTAGCCCCTAGGGTCAGAGCCTCAACAGGGCTCGGGCAGGGAGGGCGTTTCTTCCTCTCCACCTCCACCTCCTCCTTCTTCTCCTCTTCCTCCTCCTCCACCTCCTCCTCCTCCTCCTCCTCCTCCTCCTCCTCCCTGCCCTGGTGGCGCCTCTCAGGCACCAGGAGCCGTCGTCTCTCCGTAGCCTGGCTGAAGCGACGTGACTCCGCCACCGTCCTGGATCCCCACTGCCCAGCCCTCCCCAGGGGCGAGTCGGGGGAAGGGGAGGAGGCGGAGGAGGGGCGGGAGGCGGAGCCTGGGTGCATGGCGCTCCACCCCGTTCTGGCCCCACGGTTGGGCCCCGCCCCCTCCTTGGACCACAGAGACGTGGGAGGACCGCGCGGGCTAGAGAAACGGCCCCTCGTGTTCCCGCCAAGGCCCCGCCCTGCCTCCCTGCACGCCCAGGGCGCCGCTTCTTTCCCAGTCCAGGGCGTTGGCGCCTCGGCTCGACGTCGGGGGGCGGGATGGAAAGCGGCAGTGGGCGGAGCCTTCGAGGCTTCGCTTCGGTTGGGGGAGGGGCAGGGCACTGCACGCGCTTCCGGTTTCCGGCTGCGGGGGAAGGGGCGGGGCCAGGGCCGGAGTGAGAGAGTTTGGCGGCAGTAGCGGGGCGTGTGAGGTGTCGGTGGGAGGCTCGGTGAGCGGTTCCGCGCGCCTGGTTGCGCTCCGCGGTCGCCGAGGTCCCTCAGGTCCTCGACGACGGGGAGTGGCGGGCAGCGCGGAGAGGCCGGCGGGCGCGGGGCCGAGGGCCGAGTTGGGAGTGCGGGGGCAGGGCCGGCCTGAGGAAAGTCGGGGCGGCGGCGGGTGGAGCTGCGCTCTAGGGGCGTCGGGGCCGGCCGCGGGGGGGAGCGGAGAGGTCTCTCCGGAGGAGCCGCCGATGCGGGGCTTGGGGAGGGCGTGTGGGGCCAGGGCCACGCCGGGGGCCCCGCGCGGGGCTTCCCGAGCCGGGCGAGAACTATGGCCTGCCAGGGCTGCCGGGAGGGCCTCTTCTGGTTTCTGAGGAGACAGCTTTTTCTAGAACTTTCTCTGGATGGGGTCATGAGGCGTTTAGTCGAGACCTGCATTTATTTGCTCGTGGCCCTGACTCCCGCCCTGTAGGAGTCGCTCTTGTGGGTTTTCTGAGGTACTTCGAGTCCTCCAGCCCCATCGGAGGCGGACGCGGTAGTCGGGAGGCCTTTTAGACTCCGCTCTAGCCTCACAGGGAACTGCTGGTTTTCTCTCGGCCCCGTTGGATGGGCTGGGAGGGAGCGGCCTCCTGGTTGGTTTTCCTGGGGCGGGGGTTGGGGGGCGCCCCGGCTTTCGGAGAGAGTGCGTTACTGAAATGCTGCCGCCTCAGGGCTGACAGCGAGCTGGGAGTCTACCGCAGAGCGGCCCTGATGGATGTTGAGAATTTCCTCCCATGTGTATGGTCTTTATTAAAAATGCATTCCCACTTAAACAGGCATGAGGGGTGTCTCGGACTCCGCGGGGAAGGGAATTATCCAGAAAAGTGGCTCTGGACGCGCTATTGCACTTACCGGAGGGCAGCCGGGGGAACGCCGCCCCGTGAGGGGAAGTTGGTCGCGCCTTCGAACGCTGTTGGTCAAGTCTCCGTGCTCAGTCGAGCCCCGAGTCCTCTTTCAGCCAGTTCTTTAAAGACGAGTAGGGTGCTGGGGTACGCAAAGCGTGGCTGTCCAGCTCTCGTGACTCCTTTTCGTTCTGTGCCCTGTCAGGAAACAAGCTCACTTCTCCCTGTTGGAAATCCAGCAACAGGATGAGTCTGCAGTGGACTGCAGTTGCCACCTTCCTCTATGCAGAGGTCTTTCTCGTGCTGCTTCTCTGCATTCCCTTCATTTCACCCAAAAGGTATGGCCTGCGGAGGAGCAGGCAAGCAAGTAAGAGGGTGACTATTGCGGAGCCCTGTCGTATATGTGTGTAAAGTTGGTGGACCCTGGAATTGGAGCCAGACAGGAACAGGTAGAACCTGTCTGGGGTTGTGTCTTACTGTTGCCAACCTTCCACACCGTTCTGCTTTGTCACATCTTGCTGAGTTCCTGTCCTGTGTTCCCTGCCTTCAGGTCTTCAGAATGCCCCAAAAGGGAGAAGACCTGGCTCTAGCTATGGTTCTGGGAATGATGCCCTCCTGCCTCCCCTTGGGTCCCTGAGGTTCAGGGGATGGCAGTGTGGGATCCGGGAGACTTGTACCACGGGGTCATGTTCTTGCTGATTTGGTGACTTCTGTCCTCTTAACTCACTGGCATTGCGTAGTAACCTCATGAGCATTACTCAGCCTATGAAGGAGGAAGCCATATCCCTTTTCAGTGAACAGAGGACCTGTTAAACGTTAATTGGAAATTAGTTTTTAATTACATATGATACATAAACACGTTATTCTGACTTAAATTAGAACATTACAAATAAGGTTGAGTCTCTATAGATATTTTAAAAAAACTTTTAATGAAATATACGGGCACTTGATGTGATACAATAGGAAGTATACAGCACTGCCTAAGGAGTGCTTTTGCCAGAAGTCAGATCTGAATCTTCACACCTCATACAGTTTGGAGGGAATGGCAGAGACAGAAGCCCCTTTGGAGCTGCAATCTGTGAAGCTTTGTAGGACAAACAACCTGGTTTCTTCAAAAAGTAAATTGGGAAAGAAAGCAAAAGAGGGTGAGGGAAGGGGGAACTTATAAAATAAGAGGTTTAAGATATTTCTCAACTAATGCAGAAGCAGAATCTCGTTGGTCTGGATTCAAACAAACCAGCTATTTAAAAGTGCAACAGCTAGACTTTGGGACCCTGGGTCTGATAATGGGGGATTCTTACTGCATTGCTATTTCATTAACCATCTTTGAAGGTTATAGGGCCACTTACAGGACTACATTCTGAAGTATTTGTGGAAGAAATGAAGGGAGGTTGGAGCTGCTTTAGATGGTGGGATTCTAGATGAACCAAGACTGGTCACGTGGAAAAACAACTTAAAGAAATAATGTGAATGTGGCAAGCATTTTGAACACTATGCAGGGGAATGTAGCGGAAAGTAAATTTTTCATTTCCTTCCCCAGAGACTACCAGTATTTAAGACTGGTTTTCTAGAAATTTCTATACAGGGACGAGCATCTTTTTGAAACACTCTTGAATGGATGCCATAAATTTGAAAATTGCAGCTGAGGCTGTGTGGGATATTCGACCAATGGAGAAACCTAAGACTGGGTTTCTGTTCTCAAGGCCCAGATCCCAAGTATATGTTCTTTCTTTTCAGCCCATCCTTTTGTTTTTTCACAGATGGCAGAAGATTTTCAAGTCCCGCCTGGTGGAGTTCGTAGTGACCCATGGCAACACCTTCTTTGTGGTTCTCATTGTCATCCTTGTGCTGCTGGTCATTGGTGAGTGAGCTGTTGCCGATGGCAGCTACATGACCGAGACCCTTTGCTATGGCATCTGCTGCAAAGCTCTGTGCCATGTTCCACACGCAGCGTACAGCTTTGGCTTCTCAGAGATAGACCACTAGTGGCCCTGTCTTTCTCTTGGGAGAAGAAGCTCCCTTCATCCATGAAGAGGGTATTGCTGGTAGGGCCTTCACTTTGACTAGCAGTCTTTGTGGACTCTGTGATAATCACCTCACGTTTCAGGTGGCTCCTTGGGTTGTTCCAGAACTGAAATCAAGAGGGGCTATAACTGGGCCATGCTGACCTTGGTCTAAGTAGTACTGCTCTCCAGCCACTTAGCAGCATTAGTTTCTCCCTTGCTGCCTGGAATAGATCACGAATAGGGGACTGAATGACCAAGTAGATAGGGAGCCTAGCTGGGAAGGAAGCTGCTGTGTCCTGTAGTATAGTGGGGGCCAAGAGATTTGGCAGCGTATCTATGGAGCAAATCCCAGACTTCTCTGGATCTGAGTCAAACTTCAGGTCTTTCTGGGTCCTTCCAGCTCCAAAGTTCTATAAACCCCACATTGAGGTGCATACCAGCTGGGGCTTGAAAGATAAGCTGATCCCAGAGTACGCTCAGGGATGGGGCTTGTGGCTAGGTGGTGCTAAGATGGGAGGTGAACATTTTTCGACATGGTGGTGTGATCGTTCAGAGACCAGAGGAATTAGTGCAGCTGTCATCTGGCTGTTAAATGTGTGTTTTGCTGTGGTTAGTGATTAGTACATCCTCCTACTTGGACTCCAAAGTGTTGGCTTGGCCCTGCTACAGGCAGTGGACCTGTCTACAAAGAGTGATGCTTGCTTAAGCTCAGAGCACTCCTCTCCCCAGCCCCCAACAGAAATTTGGCGGAGGGTGGGAGAATAGGGGGCCGGAGTTTAGGGGAACTTGCTTGGCCCCACCCACTAGCTTCAGCGTCAGGTATTTTCCCCTTCCTAATATCTTGAGACCTGATGGGATATGTTCAGGCAGGACTACCTTCGAAGAGGCCACATGTGGCCCGCCCATTCCCAGCCATGTAGGGTGAGTGCCAGCTGCTTGGATACCTTGCTGTTGAAATACTTGGCAAGGCCCCAAAAGGTAGATCTTTGGTAGCTCTTTGTATTCAGAGTCCTCTCCCTGAGCAGCCTCTGAGCACACAGGGACCAGGGAATATGCACATCATCCTCTGAGCATAAAAGCCAGGCTTTTCATTTGCTTTTGCTCTTGGATGTGGGGTGGGGATGAGAATTGGAGCAGGGAGGGACTGTGCTGGAGGTATTCCCTTTAGGCCTTGCCCCTCTGCAAACCACACTCCACGAACTCTCCATTTCCTAGTGCAGCTGAGTGGACCAGGGAGGTCTTTCGCAGCAGGGTCCCCAACCCCCAGGCTGCGCACCAGTACTGGTCTGTGGACTGTTAGAAACTGGGCCACATAGCAGGAGGTGAGCGGTGGGTGAGTGAGCGAAGCTTCATCTGTATCTACAGCAGCTCCCCAGTGCTAACATCACCGCCTCAGCTCCACCTCAGATCATTAGGCATTAGATTCTCATAGGGGCGCCGGTCCCCGGTACCAGAAAGGTTGGGGACCACTGCTTTGCAGAACCCAAGTTAGCAAAGGCGCCATTCTTCTTTTTGGCATTGGGGAATTGCTTGAAAGTTCTAGAGGGATATCTGACTGATGACAGGCTGCTTTCATAAGCATAATCTAGAGAGGTCTGCAGTGGTTTCTACAAATACGTGTTAGTCTATGGCCATGCTACCCTGAACAAGCCCGATCCCATCTGATCTCGGAAGCTAAGCGGGATCGGGCCTGGTTAGTACTTGGATGAGAGACCACCTAGGAAGACCAGGTGCTGTAGGCGTAAAAAATAAAAAAAGGGATTGTAAACTAACAAGGTCCTTGCAATCTATGAGGTCAACCAAGGGTTGCCTCGCCTAAAAACAAAACAAACAAAAAAATATAAGTGTTAGCTGGTAGCAAATACTAGTGAAATACGATGGGTATTACCAGTTAGAACTGTAGCCCTTGCTGGCCCCTATTCTTCACTGGGAGGGGCCTAGGGCAGATCTGACTGGGGAGTGATGAGGGTCCAGAGTCAACTGCCCTGGCCAGATGCCTGAGTCTGGGAAGGCAGCACTCTGCTTTGTGACTCGGGCTAGTATGGCCAAACACCCCCATCCCTAATCTGCTCTTTGCCATTGGCCAGGGTGGTCCTTAAGGTGATGGGGTTCCTGGATGCAGATGACAGTGTAGAAAAACATGTTTTTTTCCATCATAAAAATATTTTTAAAAATTTAACCTAGAAAGTTAAAGTCCCCCATAATCCCATGTCTCACAGTTAGCCATCATTAATGCTTCATCGTACATTTCCAGAGGCATTTTCTATGCTGACATCTTTGTTAATATATTACACACTGTTTTGGATTGAGCATTTTTCCACTTACTGTATCTTAGGTTCTTTTAACAGCAGTCTCATTCTTTTTAAAGGTTGTGTAGTATAGTCATCCCTTGTTATCTGTGGGGGATTGGTTCTAGGACCCCTATGAATACCAAAATCTATGGATGCTTGTCTCATAAAGAATAGTGTAGTATTTGCATGTAAACTACACATATCCTCCCATATACTTTAAGTCATCTCTAGAATACTTATAATACCTAATGTATGTAATGTTATATAAGTAGTTGTTATACTATATCGTTTAGGGAATAACGATAAGAAAAAAGTCAATACATGTTCAGTATAGACATAGCCATCATAGGCCTAACTACATAATAGATGTCAGCAATAACGTAACATTTTTTCCCAAGCATTTTCGATCTGCTTCTGGTTGGATCCATGGATGTGTAACCCACAGATGCAGAAGGCCGACTGTACAGGCACACCTCAGAGAGATTGTGGGTTTGGTTCCAGACCACTGCGATAAAGTGGATATCGCAGTAAAGCAAGTCACACAACTTTTTTGATTTTCCAGTGCATATAAAAGTTGTATTTATACTATACTGTAGTTTGTTGCGTGCAGTAGCATTATATCTTTAAAAATATTGTACACTTTAAAAATACTTTATTGCTAAAAAATGCTAACCATCACCTGAGTCTTCAGTGAATTATAATGTTTTTGCTGGTGGAGGATCTTGCCTTGGTGTTGATGAAAACTCAGGATCCATGAAATGCAGTAACAGGTATGCCTGTATTCTATCAAATGGTTATAAGGTAATTTCTTCTTCATAGGCATCCTAATATTGTACATTTATGCAAATGCTTCTATAGGATAAATTCATAGAGGTGGAGCTGATGAATATAAGGGCATGAACATTTTAAATTCTTTTTCTTAGTTTGGGCCGCTGTGACAAAAATACCGTAGAATGGTTGGTTTAAACAACAGACATTTATTTCTCATGGTTCTGGAGGCTGGACGTCCAGGATCAAGCTGCCAGCAGAATCGGTATCTGACAAGGGCCGTCTTTCTAGTTCATAGATGATTGGCTTGCTGTGTCCACACATGGCAGAAGAGGGTGAGGGAGCTCTCTGGGGTCCCTTTTATAAGGGCACTAATCTGATTCATAAGAATATTGCGCTCACAACCTAATCACCTGCTACCTTTTATAAAGGCACTAATGCCATCATAAGGGCCTTGCACTCATGACCTAGTCACCTCCCAAAGGCCCCACCTCCTGATACCATCCCATTGCGGGTTAGAATTTGTCATAGGACTGGGAGGCGGGCAGGAACATGTCCATAGCAATTCATAGGTGAGTTTCCCAGTTTATACTCCTGCTAATAGTGTTGGAAAGCCCTTGCTTCATGATACAGATTTAACAAAGGCACCAGTATGGGGAGGCAGGTTTTTCCCTCCCAACCCTGGAGAGGCAGATTTTTTATCTATCTATCTATCTATCTATCTATCTATCTATCTATCTATCTATCTGTCTGTCTGTCTGTCTGTCTGTCTTCTATCTACATTCATTCATATCTATCTAGCTATCTATCTAGCTATCTCTATCTATCTTAAGTGCTTATAGCATCTGATAGCCTAGGTGGTCTCCCCATCTACTATTAACTGTGTCCACCTCTAGCTTCCTAGATTAGATGAGATCGGGCACGTTCAGGGTGGCATGGCTGTAGACTTTTTTTTTTGGAGGCAGATTTTTATAATGTAAGATCAACTTAAAAACCAAGCAGTGTCAAATCAGGAATTAAGAACCAAACAATATCTATACAATGATACCTTACCCCTCCTCCACGGGGGTCTGTTAAGGACTCTCTTTAGGTGGGTCTTTATGTACCAACCTAAAGAGATGTCTTGGGGTGGGGAGAAAGCTGTAGGTATGAGATGGTTCCATATCTACTTTACAAACTTAGAGATGTAAAAATATTTGCATACTAGAATAATGTATGTTTAACAGTGGCTCTCAGGAGCAAAGGCTGCTTCCCTTTCATCAGTTATTTGCATGTCTCCTGTGCGCCAGAACTGTGCTAAGCCCTAGGGACATACTAGAAAAGATTTATGCTCTCGCGGAGTTTGTAGTCTGATTTGGGGGAGACACACAGTAAACCTATAATTAGGGTAATTTCAGATATGGGTGTGTATTACCAAGAAAACAACATAGTGTAATGTGACAGAGCGACTGCTTGAGATAAGATGGCCACATGTTCTATACCCTGCTGGAGGCGATTATGTTATGGGATGCTTTTTCTATATTTCTGGAATGTTTGAACTTTTGATGAACACGAATTCCTTTTATAATCCTAATAAAACCTGTTACAAAGCTTAGAAGGGAAAACTCTTTAGCAGGCATCCTCTGGTTCTTGTCCCCTAGGCAGCTCATGTCTCCTTAGTGGGCATTTCCATAAACAGGAGGATCCTTGCTTATCAGTGGGGTGACTGACAGCATCCGACTTAAGATAAACAGAACCAGACGTGGTGAGGTGGAGTGGGGACCCATGGAAAGGGGAGCTGCTCCTGGCCAGCAATACCTAAGACTTAGTTAGCATCTTGACACAGAGCAAGCTTGTGGCTGGAGTAGAATGGGGCCTGGGAGGGACGTGAGAAAAGTTGGAAGAGAGAGAGGGTCTGAGGGCAGAGTTCTCACAGGCACGCCCAGGGCGTGTGTCGAAGGGGTGATAATGGGAGATGGTTTGAGGGAAGCAGGACCGTTCGACTGATGCCGCCTGTCCAAGCTGGACAGCCCGGACTTGTCCGCGTGGGCACTAAACCCTGTGTCTCTTCTCTGCTCCACTATAGATGCTCTGCGTGAGATTCGGAAGTATGATGACGTGACAGAGAAGGTGAATCTCCAGAACAACCCTGGGGCCGTGGAACACTTCCACATGAAGCTTTTCCGTGCCCAGAGGAATCTCTACATTGCCGGCTTTTCTCTGCTGCTGTCCTTGTGAGTGGGGAGGGGCGAAGGGACCCCTGGGCTAGTCTGTGACTTTGAGTCTTCAGTCCGTGTCCTTGAAGCAGAGGTCTGTGTGTGTTAGGGAGCCACGCAATTTCTCCAGAGGCCTCTGATTTTCCTCTTGGTTTCCAGAGGCAGTGTAGAGAGTGAGAGAGGACTGACCAGAAGTCTTCTGGCTCTGCCATAACTTGCCACATGCTCTTTAAAGGCAAATGTGTTAGCAGCTCGCTCTCTGTAGATAGCGTGAAGTAAATGATGAGGCATTTCCCTCCTCTGGGAGAGGCCCTTTGGAGCCCACCTTCAAAGGGACCGATTAAATAGGGGCTTTTTGTGTATGGGGTCCTGCTCTGAGAAAGAGTAGGCAGAAATGGCACGAAGGGGCTGAAGCCAACCTTGTCCCCAGGGTCTTCTCCAATGTTAGACCTGTCACAGGAGCATATTGTGCTCCATGGTAGTCTGAGTATTTGTTTTGTTGTTGTTGTTTTTTGTTTTTGCAAGACTGAATGCCTTGATCAGGGCCAAGGGGGTGGCTAGTTGGGCAAGATTAGACTGATTGAAAGTGCCTGTTTGAGTCTGGGGCTGCTTTACTGCCCCTCTGCTCAAAGGGGTTCTGACCAGCAGCCCAGCCATTCTCAAGCATGCTGGCTGGCAGGGAGACATCGAGCTCAGGCCAAGGGCTTCCAGGGGTATTGGGAAGAGGCTCACCCTGAGGTTACTCAGAAGCAGGGTGAACACGTGGATTCACAGACTGGGCTCTCCCACTGCTCGTCACCTGGACGTCCTTCTTCACTAGACATTAGAATGACTACCTGTCTGGGTTTCGGTTTTTCAGGAAAAGTCAGTTGCTCAGGTGAGCATGCCCTCTCTGGGTCAAAGTTGGAAAGTATTGCGGGTGGCGCTGTAAAGAGCAGACAGCTCTTCGAGGTGAGCCGTCCGATCAGAGTCAGGAAGTGAGAAAGCTGGGAGGAGTTGGACACAGACCCTAGAATTTTAGAGTTTCAGGAAGCTGTGAAAAAGAAGATGATTTGTGGGCTGAGACTGAAAGGGAAGCAGGTCTGGAGGACCAGGTCTCAAAAACAAGGATTCGAGTCCACCTGCACGAGAGCTGAAGGATGGGAGGACATGATGATACTGCGGGTCTGAGGGACCACAGGTGCTTAGGGCTCCCTGGCCAGCTCAGATCTCATCTGAAAGATAGGGCAGGAGGAAAAGTAAGGACTGCCCCAGAAGAGTACACAGAGCGTAGGAATAGTATTGGGGAGGTGAAAGCCTGCAGTGAGCTCTGGATCATGAAACATGGTAGGACCCGGGAAGAATATAGTCCCCTTGGTGTTTCTGTGTCAGGGAATGGCAAGCACTGGGATGAGAGGATTGAAATCCCCAGAGGGCAAGGGTACACGGGAGTGCCCAGCTTCTCTAAATGACTTAGCTTCCACTTGGACTTGATGACATTATGTCCAGGGCCTCTCGGCGATTGTTTGCAGATGGGCTTGCCAGTCCTTGAGGAATTGCAGGGTGGGAGAGGTTCTGGAAGACTGCAGACAGGCAGGCATCTCAGTTTCCCAAGGAAAGAGAAAGTAGATGAAGCAGTAACTAGAATGAGATGGTCTGACTCTGATTTCAAGCCATGTTCTAGAAGGAAAAGCTTGTGTCCTTTCAGAGTAAAGAGAGGCATTGCTGGCGACTACCGTGAGTTCCCAGAGAGCCAGTTCTCTCAGTCTGCCCCTGCCGTCTGTCAGGCTAGTGTATGTAGATTTTCAGCAGAATGATTACCAGGCTCTGATTTGATTCTTATGGACCATGTGCTGAAGTGTGGGCCAGGTGCTGGCATAACAGTGTCATTGGGCAGGATCCTGACTCCCATGAGTGGCTGCCTCATGGATTAGCTCCATCGAAATACAGGCCTCAGGAGCTTAACTTTCCACCCCCAACCCACTCAGTGTTCTCTGTTGTTGGTTGTTTTAATGCGAGCAGATGCAGGGAGAGATGGAAGCTAGGAGGAAGTGAACGGCAGATTAGTTATCACTCAGAATCCATGGCTTTCTTGGTGCACTGGTGGGGCCGGCTTGAATGAGATTAGAGTTTTTAACAGGGGAACATTTGTAAACCTGCTTGTAGGTTCATAAAGGGCTACAGAGGTAGGGTCAAACAGGAACTCAGATGACTTGGGGTTGTGGCTCATTGTAGCTCAGTAGGAGTTAGTGGCTGAACTACTGCAAAAGCTGATGAGCCCTTAGGGCCCTTCAGTGAAGGCTGGGGCCGCCAGGAGGGAGTCAGCCAGTGCTACCTGGAGGGTTGCATGTGGGGCCCCACGTTGAGAGACGTTGGCAAAGTGCAGATGGTGAATTCCAGAGCAGTCACAGTGCTGGCAGATAGACTGGGTGGTGCTTATTCGCCACATACTGTGGCTTCAGAGCCTCACTCTCCTGACTCTTCTGTTCTTGTGATCTCTTCAGGGCATGTATTATCTGTACTAGGGGACAGTGGGTAGCCAGGTATACCAGACAAGTGTGTGCTTGGCTCAATATTTTGACCAATAAGTGTTTTGACAAAAGCAGAGTGAAGTACCACCCCACAGTCAGGGTACAGAACAGTTCGCAGTTTCCTTTCCAACCTAAAGGGGTGGCTTCAAAGAAAAGCAGTCCTCATTTATACCCCATGTTATTCTCTAAGGGGTGCCCAGAGGTTGGGAGAACAGAGCAGACTTTGGGCCCACCATTTCCGTCTGCTCTTGCGATCCTGCTCTGTTCTCTGTCATGTTGGCTGCCTCTCCCACTTTGCCGGGGCCTTTCTATTAGACAAGCACGTAGGCTTTGTTATGTATTCCCTTTTAAACATGTCACACGTGGTTACTTCTTGGATCTGGTTGTTCCAGCAGCCATACGTCTCAGGGAAAAGATGCCTTGTTATGTCTGCCACACCCTCCTATGTCCCTGTCCAGTAGCTGATCAAAACAGGACCTATAAACTCTCCCCTTATCTAGGGGTCAGATTCTTTGTGGTGGCTGTGGCCCTTGAGAAACTTCTCTTTGCACAGCATTAGCCATAGAAATGTTTCTGTCCAAACTTGATATCCATACGACCCATATGCGGGAAACACTTTAAAAAGCAAAGCTCTCATCTTTGTTATCCTGATTACAAAAGTTATACCTGCTCATAGTAACATAAAGCCCTCCAAACTCAAATAATATAGAAATGTTGGGCGAAAGAGTGAGTGCCCTGTAGTCCCATCCTCAGAGACAGGTACAGGTAATATTGGGGATGTTTCTGAACTTTTGAAAAATATCTTGCATCACGTATAAGTTTTCTTTTACAAGTGCTGGGAAAGCTTTCTCTGCTTCGACTTGCCTTTTTTACCCAGTGATAGAGCTTGGCAGTGTTTCCAAATGACTCATGCAGACCTCTCTTGTTCTTAATGGTTGTGTAGTGTTGTGTCACGTGAGGGGACCATTGTGTGTTTAACCAATTCCCTGCTCACAGACCTGAGCCGATTTGAAATTTTTACTATTAAAAAAAAACACTCTCCCACATCGGTTTGCTTCTTGTCTGTTGTCCCACACATTGCATTTCTTTTTTCTTTTTTTTTCTCTTTAATCATTGGAAATGGATTGATAGTGTCCTAGTCCCCTGGCACTTGGCTGCCCTAAGTGTGGCCTGTGGCCCTGCAGCCTTTATGACCTGTGGGCTTGTCGGAAATGCAGACCCTTAGGCCCACCCCCGGCCAACGGACCCCGTTAGTGCCCATTAGTGCTTGACTGGCACTGCTCTGGCACGTCTCCCCAAGCAGACTACCCCAGAGGGCACAGGTGGACAGCAGTTCTGGCCTGTTGCAGGGTTTCGCTACCTGGTGGGATTCATCTGGGCCTGAATGTGGTCACATGCATTTAAAAACCTTGGAGTAGTCGCTCCCCTCATGTACCTGGTTGGTTCTCTCAGAAGCCAGGCTGTGCGCACCCAGCAGTTTTTGAAGCCCTTTCTCTGAAGAATGCCTTTTCTCATCTGTCAGTACACACTGTCCGCCCTGCGTGGCGGGTAATCTCTTTCTTTGCGTATGTGGCCCTCTGAACCCTTGCACTTGTTCTTTTACAGATGAACCACTCACTTGTTAGCTGCCTGTAAGCCTGCGAAAGGATGGAAAGAGATGACTCTTTCTCTTGGGCGGGTCGAGTTTGGCTGTGTTAGGAGAATTGTTTTGTGGGGCCCCATTCATGGTCTTAGCTCAGCAAACATTTGAGCATGACTCTACCTGAGACAGTGCCGGGTTGTTGCCAGAGAAAGAAGATAGAGTAGTTGAGGGAAGACTGGCATGTGACCAGCTCTTACCACACTGTATCTGGTGTCATGGGGTACCGATCAGTAGCACACACCTCCACACCTTCTGGGTGTCCGTACTTAGGAGGGCTGGCAGCATAGGAAGAAGGATGCGGAATCAACAGTCAGGAGACTGGAGTGCCCAGGCCAATGCTGCCACTTGAGCAGCTGTGTGTCTTTAGATAAGCATCTCCCTTCTGTCACCCTAAGTATTCTCTGTTAAAAGAAGGGCTTATCTCAAAGATTGGATGGCTCTGTGGCCTCGCCTGTATGTGTATGAGCTGTTGGTGTGGTTCCTTTGGTTTCTGGCTCTGCTCGAAGCCAGTAAGGGCTTTAATAACGCTTCATAATCCTGTGGGGCTTTGTAAATGGAAAAGGACAGCCCAAAAGAGATGGGGCGGCCAGAGCTGCCCAGGTTGTAAGTGGCCAAGCACATGCCTAATTCTGAGCCCCTGCTCCAGCCCCAGGTGTTCGCGTTGGTGTGAGCTGTTAGCACTAGGTGGTTGGTTTTCAGACTGTAGGCAGGACAGTGGGCTGCTTTTCTCCCTGAGTAGTTATTGCCTGGCTTTAATAGGGAGGCGCTTGTACATTCTGTCAGCTAGAACCTCCCTGCTTGTATGCCCTCCATGTTAGTCTTAGTTTTATGAGTCTGGTGACTCTAATCTCTTAGTCCCTTTTGTACATCTGAAGATGAAGTCATCTGGTAGCACACAGCCATTGGAGGAAGACGAGACTTTAAAAAAATAAATTCTCTGAAACGTCACTGTAATCAGTGGTGACGTGTATCTTTGCTGTGTATCTTTCTAGATTTTTCTATGCCCAGTAGCAGATACCACTTGTTAAGCATTCTACGTGCTTGGCACATATTAATCTTTACAATAGCGCTGCAAAGGAGAAACTGCAGTTCGGAGAAGTTCAGAAGGCTCTCCAAGTTCCCAGAGCTAGTCATCGGCAGAGCTGAGAACTCAGACTCAGGGTGATGGCACTGCCACACCTGGCTACTTTCCCTGCAGAATCCACACACTTCTTAACAGGGCCAAGCTGTAACTGTCATGTGGGAACTTGCATTTTCCACTGAATTTCTCATGAACGTTGTTCTGGGACAACCCATCTATTCCTCCAGCATTCTTATGTGTCTAACCAAAGCCCCCCTCCCCCTTTTTTCTGATATCAGAAACAGTGGGAAACCCCTCTCAATTGTCATTTTGTGTATACTTTAGCTAGGCCAGCTTCTGTGGGCCTCCTGATCCTTTCCCAAGCGTCCATGTGCCTCTTACCATCTTTCTCTTCCTTGTCTGTGTCTGCACACGTCTCACTGGCATCTACTGATTCAGTGCCTGAACCTCTGTAGGTACTGGCTAAGATTCAGGAAGGGGGCTGAGCAGGGTGGATGGGTCAGGAGTGGCGGGAGAGACAGGCTAGAGGGTTTTGAATGAGTGTGTACCCGACCTCCGTGTGGTAGAGTGCTGTGTTTTTTCCAGAGGCGCTGGGCTATGATCAGAGTTGTGTATTCGTAATTGGCGACTGTGTATGGGATAGGGTGGAGCAGCCTAGAAGCAGGGAGACCCAAGCTGGGAATTGCCGGAGTGACAGACACTGGCAGCGTGAACCAGGGCGCAGTAGCCTGGGTCACGAGTGGGAGACAGGTTTGGGAGGTTTGATGGGAGAAAGGGGAGGAGCCAGTAGGATGCCAAGGTGAGGCTGAGGTGGTGGCAGTTCTGCTGTGGGCATCTACAGAGTTCCAACTGGCAGAACCCAGAGGACTGCCTGCAAGCATGCACACACGCACACATGGGAGGGAAGGGGGGAGCCA
Organism: Pteropus medius; assembly: GCF_902729225.1. NCBI lineage: Eukaryota > Metazoa > Chordata > Mammalia > Chiroptera > Pteropodidae > Pteropus > Pteropus medius. Next base: position 341,998 of record NW_024342648.1, on the reverse strand, counting down.
AGAGGCCCACTGGAAGGAACGGGGAAACCAGGGTACAGGAGGGGAAGGTCAGCAAGATGGCACACTGTCTCAGCGCAGAAGCCTGGGGGTGCTCTGCCCTTCATTCTGCCTTATCCCATGTGCTCCCCCGCTCCTATGTTTTGTTTTGCTTTTTATATTGTGGCAAGATGCACTTAACATCAAATTGATTATGTGAACCATTTGTAAGTGGACAGGTCAGTAGTGTTGAGTCCATGCACACTTTGTACAACCAGCCTCCAGGACTCATCTTGAAAAACTGAAATTGTCCCCGTTCCGCAGCCTAGGGATTTCCCCTCCGGAACGCTTCGTCCTGAGTGTCCTGGGAACCATTGTCATGGCGGGGCTTCCTGCTGCCAGCCTTGCTCCTCCAGCCAAGTGACCTTTCTGTTATGTCAAACCAGTCCCACCACCTCCAGCTTTCAGTGCCTTCGTAGCACCTTTGGCATAAAAGGCCCGATACTCAGATCCTTTGGGACGTGACCGCTGTCTGGGTTGGGATCCTGGGTCTGTTACTGGCTAGTTGTGTGACCTCGGGTAAGTCACTTACTCTCTGAGCCTTTCCCCTTACTTGTAGAGCAGGGATGAGGATACCTCTCTCAGGTGCTTAGTGTGAGGAGTGAGGGCACTCAGGTCATGGTTGCAGTGTTGTGCCCAGCACATGGGGAATGTTTAATAAGTGGTAGCTGTTATTAGTATCACCCTGAGTAGTTAGAGTGCTTTGTGAGATTTTCCCACTCATGTGGCAGGCTGTGCTGGCCCAAGTAGTGAGTGAGAGAAGGCCCAGTCTTGGCTTTCAGGGGTCTTATGTTCCAGGCTGGGCATGGGTAGTGGCAGAGTAGAGTGGGACAGAGGACAAAGACAAGAGTGGAGGGTCACGGGAAGGTGTTCCCCAGGCAGAGGCTGAACAAGAGTTGGAGGCAGGCAAGCTGAGGTGTCCTTGGGGCCCCAGGCATCCAACTGGATGATGCTAGGGGGTTCTCAACCCAGGGTGGGCTGCTGGCTGGTCGATGTAGAAAACACAAACACATGTAGAGGCGGAATAGAAGAAGAGTTCCCTGTGAATGTCACCCAGCTTTAGCAAAGAACATTGTCCAGACAGTCTCATTGTATCTACTCCCCCCTGCCTCCAGTCTCCATTACCCCCGGCTCTGGATTATTTTCAAGCAAATCCCAGATATCAATGCTATATATAGCAAATAATATTTTGCTTATCTGCTTTTCTTGAAAGAGAGAGACCTTTAAAAAAAAAATTGCAAGCACACATAACATCTCAACCTACATACAAGAACCTTATAGGACTGCTTAATACAAACTGAGCTGAAGCTCATTCTTTGCTGCGGATTACTTTTGCAGGATTTTTTTTTTTTTTTAAATAATCTATTCATTTCGATTGATATCTAGATAAGGTAACTAGGAGTTTTTAAAATCCCGGTGCTTGGGCCTCCCAAGGATAGCGGTTTAAGTGGAGGACCGCTGCCGTAGAAGGCCAGGCCGACAGGCTTTTGGCCTTCAGTTCCACTCGATCCATCTGTCGGCTGCCGTCATTTTTTTTAAGAATACAAATATAATAGCACTTCAGATCTAGGCACTGGTAAGAGCCTTTTTGGTAAGTCCATTGATTCTGGTCCCCATCAAGCCATACTCACCCCAGCTACAGCAGTGGGCCAGTGTCCTGTGTGTGCTGGATGAAGGGGGTCTGCAGAAAAGTGGGGGGGAGTTTCCTATGAAGAGTCCAAGAAGGACCATCTGGCATGCATCAGAGTGAGCATCCGCTTCTTTTAAAATACAGATTATCTGCTCAGCTACTTGATTTGGGCTGAAGAATTCCTCACACTCTCAAAACAAACAGTGAATGACCTCCTTTGGGGCTGGACGCCAAGCAAGCAGGGCTTCCTTCTTCCTGATTCCAAGGTCATTGAAAAGCCTGCCATTCCAGGAAAGCCCTTTTCTCTCAGAGCCTGAGGACTCCAGCCTCTGCTGCCTAGAGGCTGAGGGTGGGTGGGGGCTGTGGAAAGCAGGGCTCTGGATGGGAGGAGACCAAAGGGTTCCTCCAGCCTGGCCCTGTCTGCGAGATGGAAACACTCGCTGTAAGGAGTGTGGCTGGCGTAACCGAGGAGCTGGATTTTCCCATTTAATGTTATGTTTTAATTCATTTGAACTAAAAAGGCCACGTTTGTGGCTGGTGGCCTCCACGTTGGATAGTGTAGTTGGAGCCACCTTTTGTCTTTTACTTCTTTCCCCATCCCCGGGGGCTCTGAGCAGGAGAGGTCGTCTGCTGGAGGCACTGCCTTGTTTCCATTGGACTCTAGGACCATGCTGATACATCCAGGGATGACAGCTCTCTCTCTCCCGCTGCCTTCAGGGTTAACTTCTCCAGTAGCCAGGTGGGCCACCAGCCTGTTTCAGTTGGAGTCAGCTCGTCTTGGAATATCTTTGCTCAGGTGGTCTGACCTTCAGTTGCTCTCTGCTCCCCGCCAGTTTACACAAAATCCCTTGGCTGGTTTCAAGAAGGCACATGACAGAAACACAGCTTGCTCCTTCCCACTGGCTCTCTTCAGCTCAAGAGGGCAGAGGACAGGCACATACTGGCAGGACCGGCTGCATGCTCCTGCCCCCTCGCCCTCTAGCTTGCTTTGCTGTCTCAGGGTGGCCACCTGGGCGTTCAGCTGAAGTTGTCACAGGGACATTTCCCTTCCCCATTTCTACCACTTCCGTGTGTCCCGGGGTAGATAGGGAGGCCGAGCCCGGAGTTGTGCTAAGAAGTTCTGGGGCAGCCTTGCAGGAAGAGTGTCCCTGAATCTTTTTGAGTGAACTCTACTTTCTTTCTCTGCTGCCTTATTTTCATGACTCCAGACCCATCGGGATGATAGTTTCCTGGGGCGGCTTCCACCCTGTTACTACTCTCCGCCTGAAGCCTTTCCTGGGGCATCACCTGGCTTTTGGTTCCTGGCCAGGGCAGCTGCCTCCTGTGTTTTCCTGGACAGTTGGGGTGGGTCACCCAGAATCCGCCCGCCGGGTGGAGCCCTGTCTGGGGCAGGACTTGTAGTCAGCCTGGAGAGTCAACAGGTGGCGCTGTGACACCAGCTTCCCACTCGTACGGGGGAGTGGGATGAACGGGAGCTGTGCCTACATGTCCTGCAAGGGGTCCTGAGAGCTGAGTGACTCAACTCAACCTGAGAGTATGGCACCTAGGAGATGCCTAGGAAATTCTAAGTGGGCAGGGTCAGCAACAGGGATGGGGGCCCACCACAAGCATAAAATAGTCCAGTCAGGACTTGGGAGGACCTTTCTCCTTGCTCCTGCCCCACTTCCCGTTAAGCCTGTAGGAGGGAGACAGGAATGGTGCAAAGCACGTAGGAAGCACACCTCCCCTCCCTTGATATGGTTGGCCCTCTTTCTCTAGTGTCCATAGAGAGATTCACATTCTCCTCCCTTGTTTATTCAACCTTTTATAAAAGCACGAGAGCCCCACTCTGTCCAAAAACATCTAACCAAGAAAGCCAAATCGAATTCAGGTATTTGGGGATGACGTTTGTCTGTCAAGAATACATCCGGAGTCTCTCAAGGTTCATGTGCTGGCTTCTCCTTCTGTCACCCCAGTACCTTTGGGAAATCCCTTTGGCTCGTGAATTCTGACCTGTTGCCCAGAAGTGGGTGGCCAAGAGCAGCTACCTGGGCAGTAGGACAGGAACAACGGGTACTGTCACGAGAGGAAGAAGCTGTATCTCAGCCTTTGCTCCAGGCTGATGGCGCCTGAGCTGCTGAGACTTGGGGATTCTGAAGCTCAGCACTTCCCATCGTGGGCCCTATGGGGACTCAGCACTGAGGGGTCACACAAAGGGCATAGTGAAGCCACTGGGAGGGGCCAGGGGTGGAGGGTCACAGGGGGAGTGTTGGAACTGGATCTTGGTGGATGAGTTGAGGGCAGGCGTAAGAGCACGGGGCCTGGTGCGTGAGGGACAGTGAGATGTTTTAGAAGGCTGGCTCGTGGGCAGGTCTAGTTGGCCTGCTAGGGAGCGCTGCTCTTGGCTTAGCCTGGCGCGCTCTGGATTTGGGCCAGGGCGCTGGGCTCTGCCTCTGGCTGGAGTGAGTGTTTCCCCGAGTGCCTCCTCAGCTACCGCCGCAGTCACAAGGCTGGCTTGCTCATCTACACGGGTTTGACATGGTGCCTTGCTACTGCTGTTTCCTAT
>NW_024342648.1:321806-332997 GCF_902729225.1 Pteropus medius | reverse complement strand
TCCCTGCTCTCTCTCCCGTCTCTTCCCTCCCTCCCGAGTAACCAGGCCCTTGGCATTCTTCCTAGGAAGCTGCTGTCGGTGGAGTTGAGTTGAGTGCCAGGGAGGTGACTTTGGAGTTAGAGACCAGTAACCTGAAGGCTGATCTGAAGAAGCTGAAGGATGAGCTGGCTATAAACAAGCAAAGTGAGCATTGTCCTCTGGTGTCCCCTGACCCCCAGAAGTCCAGAGCCTCTGTTGGTGGTTATCTCTGCTCTGTCGCTCAAGTATTAATAACGAACTCACCCTCGGATTCAGGAGCTGGGCGAAAACAAACAAATGACACCCTGCTGGTCTGGCTCCGACATGGTGGGGCTCAGTGGTTTATCGGTGCATGTGGGGTCCTGCCGCGCAGGGCCTGGGGAGCCCCAGAGATCTGTAGACTAACTCCAGAGCATCTCAGTGTGAGGAGCATCTTACTCAGTGCCAGGCATGGGGCAATAGGCATCGTTGTCACCAGGGGGCTTGTGGGTAGGGAAGGAAAGAACTCGGGAGGGTAAATCAGAGCTGGTTGAGACGTTCCCAGAAATCCCGCTGCGAGTTCCCAGACGCTCCCTTCCTGAAGGCCTCTCCCAACATGCCTCTTGTTCTCAGCTTCCAGGTTCAGGTTCTGCTCCGTGCCTCCTGCTCTCACCCCAGCATTCTCAGAACGTTTGTCCCATGCCCTCAGACTCCCTGAAGTCACCCCTGCCAGGAGCCCCTCGGGTCTCTTCGTTAAAGGGGCTGGGGGGGTCTTTGGTATTACCTCACTTTCCCCAGCTTTGTTGGCCAGCTCCCCCATTTGGGGGACTCTCAAAGCATCCAGCAGAGGAGCTTTCTTGAGGGGAGTGATCTAGTGGGGATGGATTGAGGCCCAGTACATATCTGGTGTCTCTAGCAAGTGGAGTTTTTCTGCCTAATCCCCACCTTTTCGTTTTCCTTTCTTTACTCGAATCGTCCCCAGAACTAGAGAAAGCTGAAAACGAGGCTCTGGCCATGCGGAAGCAGTCCGAGGGCCTGACCAAGGAGTACGACCGCCTGCTGGAGGAGCACACGAAGCTGCAGGTCAGCACGCCTTGGCCTGCTCCGTTGGGTGGGGGCCCCTCTCCCCAATCCTGTGCGCTGGGGAGGCCGCTGCCCTCCTGCTGCAGGCCCTTCGAGAAGGGGGCTGATCTATCCTGCTCCTTCCTCTGTCACTGCTGGATCTGAGTCTGAAGAACCTGCCGAGTATTGCCAGTCTGGGCCCAGCAGCCAGAACCCTCTCTTGGGCAGGAGGGGTGTGGCCTGGCAGATGATGGCCACTTACTAAGGTGGCCTCAGCAGTAGGGTTGGCCTCAGGCCCAGCATCGGTGCCCTTGAGAGGTGCTCCTTCCTTTACGTTATCCCTGGTCCAAGTCCACTGAAGGGCCCCCTCTCAAGAACTGGACACACACAGGGGAAGCTCCAGGAGTGGCTGCTGGCCTTCCCGCCATAGAGGCTGCAGAGCAATGTGGAGCAGAAAGCTCGAGGCATCGCAGGCCACCTCCCACCCATAGCAGGTGCTAGTCACTGCCATTACCCATGTCCCCAGGCCTGGTGTGAGTCCTCAGATTAGCTGCACCTAAAGCTCAGGTAGCCTCGAGTCAGGCATGAGGGCCAGGCAACACTCCTCAGTTCTGATGGCTTGTCTCAGCACTTGGTGGCCCAGTTTTGGGCACCACAGTAGGCGAAGCGGGAGGGCGTGGCCCCCGGAGGGGCCTGACGGCCTCAGTGTGGGGCAGGCTCAGCAGTGGGAACTGTGAGAGGTGTGCAGAGTTGGGAAGAGCCTGACCTGGGCCTCACAAGGGACTCAAAAGCTGAGGCTGCCATGGGTGTGGGAGCGGGTGTGGGAGCAGGAGTGGGTGGGGCCCAAGAGGAGGTGTTGGTGCAGGGTCAGCTGGTGCTAGGGTCAAGGCCTTCGCTGGAGCAAGGCTGTTCCCACCCTCGCAGGCCTTTGGGCGCTGCTGAGGGTGGCGTCCCTTCTGTACCTGGACACCTGTAGAAGTAAAGGTGCTATGCTGGGCCTCGGGTGGAAGGGCTAGAGGGCGAATGTGGGGAGCGTGCCAACCCAGTGCTTTGCGATTTCTGTCCCATTTTAGGTGGCAGTAGATGGTTCCACGGACAAGAAGGAGGAGTGAGGGCCCCTCCCGCCCGTGGCCTGGCCTGAGCTCGAGCTCGCCACTTCCCGAGAGCCAGGCCTCTCTGGGCACTTGCACTTCCCACCCCTCACACTGCCTACAGTTCATTGTTCTCCCAGCGCCCCCCAGAGGACCGGGCTCCCACCTACTCAGGATGCATTTGTCACCAGCTTGGCTATCCAGGAGCGTGGTGGGCCCCTGGAACCCTCGTGATGGGTCTTGCTTCTTGCTGGGCGGAGCCCCTTTTTTTGTTGCACGTTGATGTTTGGGCTCCAGGTCCCCTTTTCTCTGCTCCTGCAGGAGGGTGGGCGAAGCAGGCAGAGTTTCTGTTGGGGGCAATAAAGGTTATTATGATGTGTCGGTGGTGTGTGCATGCAGCTGATGCTGTGAGGAGCCCTCTTCCTTCCCCACCCTAGATTGACAGCCCTGACAGAGACCCCCAGCCTTTGTCCTTCTGGGTACTTTCTTTCAAATTGTTCTACCCCTAAAAGCTCCCCATCCCAGGCTGGGCCCAGGCTCACACTTGCCCTCTTTGCCTCTCCACTTCCTGCTCCCCAGGCCAGGCTCTATTTTATGGCCACTGGGGCGTGTCTGTCCTGTCAGTCTCGGGGGTGGCCACTAGGCCCAGGGGAGCTTGGGAGACTAGGTGAAATGGTGGGGCTTCCAGGTGGCAGATTCGCCTGCCTCCTCAGAATCTTGTTTGTCATAATTAGGACAGATAGAATGTGGCAGAGTGCCACCAGCCACTCCCTGCCTCTTCCCCAAGGTTTGCAGGATGACCTCTGAGTAATGCCGGCTCAGAGAGGAGACTCTCCCTTGGCAGTGACCTGCCGACTAGCCCAGGTCAGAGCTAGACGGAGGAACTGGGCTCCAGATTGTGGCGTACAGCCCTGAGAACGTGTTGGGCATGCCAGTCTGCTTGGAGAGCCTGCTCTTCCAGCCCGCCGCCCCTTGGTGTCCCCCTAGGCTGGCTTCAGCAGGCTGCTTCAGCAGGCAGTCTCGCCACGCAGGGGCTAGTATGCAGGGGCTAGTACTCAGGGTCAGCCTGAGGGCTGGGGCTGCCGGCACCAAGGGCTGGGCAGAGGGCCAGGGGAACAGGAAGGAGTGTTTTCTTTTGGAATTAGGGGGTCTCCTGAAGATGGTGGTGCTGATGGGCAGCCTTGTGCTCCTGATTCTTCTGCCTGGCTGGGCCTGCCTGGTGTTCCCGTCTCCAGTGTCTCTTCCCTACCTTTCCTGAGGTGGTGCCTGTGGGGGAGGGGCCATGGGTGACACCCTCTGGTTGCTATGCCAAGGCTAAAGGCTGGTCCTGCTTTTCCAGGAACTGTTCCGATGGCCTCGGCCTCCCTGAGCTCATCCATGTCCAAACTTCTAGAGGCCAGAGTCCAAACAGCATGCCTTTGGGTTCTTCCCTGGCCAGCCCCAGGCAGCCTCTGAGCCCCCTCAGCATCGGGCCCTGGGCCAGGCAGAGAGGAGAAAGCTGTCTAGACAGGGGTGGAGAGCTGAGATAGTGATGGGGGCGACAGGCTTTTAGAGGTGGAAAGCACGGGGCCTGCCCAGCCTAGACGAGGGCCAGCCGCAGGAGCCAGCCCCTCAGGCCCAGCCTGCGTGCTGCTGTTCTCAAGCCGCCCTCCACTCTGAGGGAACTGCCCGCAGAGTTCCTGCCAGGCCTGCAGGCCGATCTGTTTCCTCCCTGTCTCCCACTTACATCGTCGATCGCTGTGTCGTAAGCTGCTACTGCAGGGGCAGCTTCCTCAGTAGATGTTGCCTGGCCTCAGCCAAGAGGTCTAAACTTGGTCAAGTTCTCTTTTTATGATGTCGATGTTTTCTGAGTGTGGTAGCATTATGGCAGCTGGCTTAGAGGCCATTGGGTAGGAGGTGACAAAGCCCCGAGCCAAGGCATGGCCACTGTTGGGGGAGTGGAGTACTTAAGGAGTTTGCATGAGACCGGGGTGAGGAGGGAAGCTGAGTGGGTCTGCGAGTGACACCAGGCTCTGTCCAGCTGGTAGGGAAGTCCCCGGGGAGCAGGGCTCAGAGGGACCTTTTCACCCCAGGAGAGCCAGCCAGGCTGGAGATTTGGGAGCTGCCAGCACATAGGGTTCTGGAAGTTGTGGGTGTGGCGAGAGCTGAGGGTTTGTAGAGTTAAGAAGCCTTTAAGAGAAGGGTGGGACGAAGGATGGGTTGGAAGAGCGGGTTGTCAGGCGTCCTGCAGGGACCTAGCTTGCTGGGGAGCCTGGGGAGGCGCTTCCTTGCATGCCAGCACAGGCTCTAAAGGCCTTCCCAAGCTCTGGGGAACTGTCCTCTGTCCAGGTTCTTGATGACCATCGGGGTAGGATAGCAACCACAAGCCAGAGCCTGCCGCCGGCTGTGTAGTAGAGGGCTAGAGCCCTTCCTAACTAGGGGGACTATGCCTTGCCACCCCCTCCCATCTGCCCAGGCTGGCATCCAGAGTGAGTACCAGGCTCCCGGACCTTGCCTCCCACAGGCTTCCCACAGCTGGTGGCTGGGCTGGCCCTGGCCATGCCCTGCACCCACGCCTGACCCTGCCCACTTTCCTGTGACTGCATGGAGCACCATGCTGTCACCTAAGGCTGAAGCCTCTTATGCTTGAGGTCCTGCCCACAAGGACATGAATGGACTCATTGTCTCCAGTTCTTCCCCCACCCCTTCTTTAAGTCGTAAAAACCATGTAACCTAAAACTTCCGTTTTAACCATTTTTAAGGTTATAGTTCAGTGACATCAAGAACATTCACATCGTTATGCATCCATCACCACTGTCCATCCCCGGATTGCAAAATCGAAAGTCTGTCCCCATTCAGCACTTACCCCATCCTCCTCCCCTAGCCCCTGGCAACCAACCATTTTATTCTCAGTCGCTATGAATCTGACTCCTCTAGGGACCTCATAGAATGGAATCATAACAGTGTCTTTGTGTCTGGCTGCTTTGACTCAGCCTCACGTCATTAAGTTTCATCCGTGTTGCAGTGTGTGTCACAATTTCCTTTATAAGGCTGCATAATATTCCACTGTATGGATAGGCCAGATGTTGTGTCCCTCCGTTTCTGTGGGTGGAAATTTGGGTTGCTTCCACCCCTTAATCCCACTCCAGTCAGGCTTTTGCACACCCCCACCCTCGCCTGCCAAACTTCTCTCGTCCAGGTCTCCATGATCTTGTCGCCAGACCCAGCCAAAGTTCTCGGGGATGGGGGCCTTCCCTTAACCAGCAGCAGCACCTGACAGAGCCGATCACCCCGACCCCCTGGAGCAGGGGCAGTGGTTCCTCACATTCCAGGACCAGTTTGGCACCTTGGGGTCCCTTCTACCCCGCTGGCTGCCCCTCCTATCTCCACTGCCCGTTCCCCTTCTCTGCCGCCTCTGGGCGTCCCAGGGCCCCAGGGCTCAGTGCTTGGGCCACTTCTTCCTCTACACCCACGGGCCGCCCTTGCTGAGCTTGTCCAGCTGCGAGGATTTCGGGGCCATCGTCATGTGCTGAGGACTTTCTAAGCTTTTTCCGGTCCAGACTCCTCGTCCAGCTGCCGGCTGGAGGTCTCCACTCAGACGACACCGCCATCCCCTCCAAACCTTTTTCCTTGTCTCTCTGGCATGGCCTGGTAATGCCACCCTTTGAGGTGCGGAGGCTCAATTTCTTGGAGCCTCCCCAACTCGTCCCAGCTCTGCATCGCAGCCACCTCAAAGCCCTGTTGGCTCCACCTGGCAAGCTGGTCTCTAATCTAAAGACTTCTCTCGTGCTCTGCTAGCGTCCTGGTCTCGGTGAACCCCACCTTCCCCGGGCTCTGCCACAGCCTCCCCCCACCTCCCCAGCTCTCACCTCACCTACCTCTCGCCGCCTCTATCTTGGAAAATCATCTGTTCGCTGTGGCATTTGGGCAACCTTTGGAAAGTCTCTGCACTCGTGACTTCCCACTCACCTTCCACAACCTTGTGCCCACCTGCCCTGCTCGGCATGTTCCTCTTTCCCAAACTGTTAAACTCTCCCCAGGGGGAAAAGACTCTGCCGGCTTCCTTCCCTGCTGTTATTCCCAGTTCCCGAACGGTGTGGGGTGCTGAGGCTCTTAGAACAAATACTTGCTCAAGGAAGCAGCTCGAGGTGGGGAGGCCTCCCCCGAAACCTCCAGGCCCGTACTCCTCCCCCCTCAAGACAAGCAGAGGTGGAGCAGGAACCAGCTTTGGAAAATGACATGTTTTTATTGCTATGTTTGCAGTGGCTTTTAGCACAGTAAGAATGTCCCCGTTGCCCCCACCCCCTCGCCCAGCCCCACCCCTCCAGCTGATGTCAGGGTGTGGGGAAGGCTTTCTAGGTCCACTCTGCGGCTGTCTCGGGATTGGATGTGACGCCAAGGGGGGTTAAGGGAAGCTGCTACACAGAAGACTTGAGACGTGGACAGCGCATCAGCCTTAAGCTCGCAGGTGGGAGCCAAGCTGGATCCCTTTCCTGGCTGGTGCCCCCCCTCAGACCCCCCCAGGGGGCAGGGGATGGGCAAGCCTGAGCACGCCAGGTGAGCAGCCCTGGGACAGAACACCGCATCTACTCACCCCAACACCTGTGGGCAGAGAGGCAGTGCGGGGACACCCCTCAAGGCCCCTACCGTGTACTTTTCCACCTGTCTGGGGCCGGGGACTACACATGCATACCCACACGACAGACTCGCACACTCGACAGCTCGAAGCTCTTGTTTTACCTATGAAAATTAGATCTATAAATTCACACTCCTTGGCTGGGGTCAGAGGAGTAAGGTAGGGCCGAAAGGGACAGGAGCGGCAAGGAGAGGGACCTCAGGGCTGTTTTCTCCTTAGAAATATACAAGCAGAAATCTCTCTCAAGTTTTTATAAAATGTGCAAAATACAAGCCTCATTTGCCCACAGGCACAGTTTACACCTGGTATTCACCTTTGCTAAGAGATAGAGATCTATATATGCCCTACATACTCACGCACACATGCACTCACACACAAGCTCACAAAATTGATATTGGTGGCAATTGGCGCCGGAACCGGAAGGTTCCATTGCTGGCTGGCTCTCTAAGCTTCTAGAGTAGGAATGGGGAGAGGGGTCTAGCCCGGTTGAAATACTCACCTTGGTTCTGCTGCCCCTCCCTCACCCTCCTCCCCTCCTGTTCCCCAAGCTGCCACTGCTGCCTCTGGGGTGAGGGGCCACCCCGGGGTGTGTTGGGCAGAGTCTGGAGAGGCAGGCAAGGCGGGCGTGTCGGGGCAGGGTGTGGCGTCAGCAGCGGGCACTAGGGGGAGGGCAGGTGGCAGGGCCTGTGTTGCCGTGAGCACCAGGCTTGGTTGGGGGGAGGTATCTATTTTTGGTGGGTTGTGATATTTTTGGCATTTTATTAAAAATGGAAAAAGTTATTTTAGTTATAAGCACTCTCGGTGCTTCCTCCCCTCCCCCCCAGGCAGACCCCGAAAGTGTTAGGGAAAGGCAAGCCCCTGGAGGGGTGGGGTGCTAAAGCAGGGGCTGCTATGGCTACAAGAGGGAGAGCTGGCACAGGGAGCCAGCTGCCTGTCACATGACGCTCTCCACCACCACCACCTTGCTGCTCTCGGCCCCTGGGGTCAGGGTGGTCAGGCCCCTGACATCCGAGTCCTGAGCTCTGTACTCCAGGTGGTGGAGACCCCAGACAGGTTGAGTCAGGTGCTGCCAGCGCTGCAGGACAGAGGGACTTGGTGAGCACCTGGGGAGGGGCACCCGCTTGTCCTTTTCCTCTTTCCACTCTTACCACCTGCCACCCACTCAGGGCCCAGGGCTGCTCCTCCCAGGACACTGACCGGGCCCCACGCCCTGCACCAAGGAGACAGGATTGTGTGGCTGTGACACCGGAAGCCAGCAACAGGCCTCTCCTCCCCCTTCCACAAGCCGAGGCCCCGGAGGGCCAGCTTTCCTTCCACCCAGCCCCTGCCCAAGCTGGCCCCGAGGCTTCTGGCTCAATGGCCGGGTCTGGTGGGTGGGAGAATGGGCAGTTTGGATGTAAGGCCGTGACCCAACAGAAGGGAAGGGTGGCATCGGGGAACTGACCTCAGCCATGGTCCCCTTGGCCGTGAGGAGGCAGCCCAGCAGGTGGAGGGGTACACACAGCATGGAGGAGAGTGCAAGACCCCAGCCCATGGCCTCGCCCCACCACGGGTACACGTAGGTGTTATTGTAGACCAGTGGCTCGGAGTACACGGCGTTGAAGACAAAGATGCCCTGTGGAGGGAATCCGGCCGGGCTCAGCTGTTGGCCCCTGGCACCCCCCCCGCCGGCCCGGCCCAGCCTGTCTGGCCCTTACCATGCAGACAAGCGGGGTGAAGAAAGACCAGCACCATTTCATCCAAGGGCAAGGCCGGTACCCAATCATGCAGGCCACATCGTCCATGAAGCGGTCAGCTCCTACGGTGAGGTGAGGCGGGAGGGCTGGAGCTAGAGACCCGCCACCCCGCCCTGTCCCATGCCATAGCCCCGCTTATCCCTTGGCCCAGACCTACCATACACCCAGGCGACCACCACGCACTCCCAGAAGGCCTGCCAGAGTAGGGTTGTGCCGCTGGCTGAGTAGTAGTCAAACAGCTGGAAGACGTACATCCCGCCCTGGGGACGGAGCCAGGTCAGGGCAAGTGGCAGACAGCAGCTGGAGGCCAAGGGCAGCCCCTACCCTGTTCCCACTCACCTCGGTCACCATGGAGAGGTCGATGACAAAGCAGAGCGCACAGCAGAGGGCCACGGAGATCTCCCTTTGGAAACGGAAGTAGTAGGAGGCCGGGAGGAGGTCGAGCAGGCCTGTGATGAAGCCTTCCACACCTACAAACTGTGGCCAGGCACTCAGGCTGCGCCCCTTGCCCACCCACAGGCCCTCCCCACTAGCCCCCAGTCCTGTCCCCCTTGCAAACCTGGCTGTCGAGGCCCAGCAGCAGCAGCATGAAGAAGAACAGGGCGGCCCAGAGTGGGGCCACGGGCATCAGCGTGACAGCCCGGGGGTAGGCGATGAAGGCCAGGCCAGGCCCTAGGGGGGAAGGGGCAGCATGTGGATACCTGTGGTCTGTGCCCACCCACCCCATCCCTGCCCTGTGGTACCAGAACAGTGGACCGTGCCGGGACACCCTGTGGCCAAGGGCCTTTCCCCTTGTGTCAAGGCACTGCTGGGCTGCTTAAGTTCCTATGGATGTGCCACACCAGGGGCTGGAAGGCTCCCGCAGGTCCTCGGCAGACCTCCGCCCTTAAGAGTGGGGTGTGAGATTTGTACTTCTGGTCACCACTGACCCCAGAAAGGCCTTCCTTTCCCTCTGCAAACACTGGCGAATGTGAGAACATACCCTGAGTCCCCTGGAGATGAATGGCTAGGGGCTTGAGGCTCCCCGCAAGGCTCCAGACCTGAGCTGGCTGGAACAGCTGTGCCTCGCAGCTGCTCATCCAGGCCTGCCTCTGGCCCAGAGCGATGCGACAAGTTGAGTTTGAATTTTTGTCTTATTTCTCAGAATGTCTATTTTTGTGTGCGTTCACGTACGTGGTACGTTAGAACAGCAGCTGCTGCTCTGGAAGCCGGGCTGGAGCCCAGGGCGGTTCTTTTTTACCTGACTCTGCCACCTTGGAGATATGTACGCCCTGCTCCGCGGCCATGAAACCCAGGATGGAAAAGACCACAAAGCCAGCAAAGAAGCTGGTCCCGCTATTGATGAGCGCAAGGATGATGGCGTCCCTGGGGACAGAGGGGATGGAGAGGGCTGGTTAAGCTGCCTGTTTGCTGCCCGTGGGTGGGCGGAGAAGGGCAGGGCAGGGGTGCTTACTTGTAGCAGTTGTTGTTGAAGCGATTGTAGCTGCCCAGAGCCGTGAGGGCCCCCAGGCCAATGGCATAAGAGAAGAAAATCTGGGTCCCGGCATCTATCCATACCTGGAGATGGACCGGGAAAGAATAGGTGTGCGTGGTCCTGTTGGACTAGTTCCCCTATCTACGCCCCACCACCTCCACCTACCTGAGGAGACCCCAGCTTAGACCAGTCAGGCTTGAGATAGTAGATGATGCCATCCAAAGCGCCAGGCAGCAGCACCCCACGCACCAGCAGCACGACGAGGACCACGTAGGGGAACGTAGCGGTGAAGTACACGATCTGGGGGGCCAGGATGCTTAGAGGGGCCCTGCAGTACCTGCCACCCCCTTAGAGGCCCCCAGCCTGAGAGGGGCAGGCCACGGTCCCCCGCCACAGGACAGTGTGTACAGAGGTGAGGGTGGAGGCCAGCCAGCAGCCCCCCTTCTAGGCCTCAGAGCCGGGGCTCCTCCCAAAGGAAGCCAGGTGCTCGTCTGAGGCTCCGGCAGCCCCACGGCAAGCACAGGCCAGCTGCAGAGGCAGGGCCGGCCCGGGCAGGGAGTGGGACATCAGCCTGGGGGCGGGTCCCATGCCTCCCGTATGGGACTCCAGGTCATCTGTAGAGAGGCAGGGTCCTTGGTAGCTGGAATTAGTGGTCCGGCCAGAAACAGAGAGGCGAAAGTGGCTGGACGGCAAAGGCCTCTGCCTCTGGTCCAAGCCGGGCTGCCAGCTCGGAAGAGGCTACTCCGCGGACCCTGCTGGGAATGAGCCAGCCCTCCAGGGACCTAGCCATGTCCCACAGCCCTCAGCACACTGTCATTATGCTTCTGTTCACACGTTCGTCTCCCGAACCTGATGGGGAGGTTCTGGGGAAGGCAAGAGTCTAGACCGCCCTCTGGGCCGGACATGGGAGACAGACAGTGATAGAGCAGGTGCACCCAGACCCTCCGGACAGACTCAGATGGTGAGTGAGGAGTAGAGAGGAACTGGGAGGGGAGGCGGGGACGTGGACCCCGATGAGGGAAAGGGGCAGCTGCTGCCTGCGTCTGTGCCCCTCACTAGGGAAGGTTACTGGGCCTGGAAGGGGAGGGTAGGGAAGCAGCCATGGGGTGGCGATCAAGTGGCCTGGATTGAGGTTCCCGTCCCACCCCTCAGACCCAAGCCCGGGCACCTCCCCCGTAGCATCGGGGGATCCCGGCACAGACCAAAACTGCCTCGA
>NW_024342648.1:315769-321795 GCF_902729225.1 Pteropus medius | reverse complement strand
CCCCTGCAGCTGTACCTTTCCTGTTGACTTGACCCCCTTCCAGACACAGAAGTAGACCAGCACCCAGCAGGCCAGCAGACACAGGGTCACCTCCCAGTTGAGGGCTCCTGGCATCTCCAGACCCCCAGAGAGCCGTAAGACTTTGTTCCTGAGGAAGGGAGAGCCCATGAGGGCTGTGCCAGCAGAGGGCAAAGCGACTGGGAGCTGTCCCCGGGGTGGTGTTCCCCTTGCTGCAGCCCTCCAGCCCGGCTGGTCCCTCCTGAGCACCTGGGGTGACTCGGGCCCAAGCCTGCCTCCTGGAGGCATCGCAGTGCATGCGCCTGGAGCCTGGGAGCCCTGGGCAGAGGCAGAAGGGCTACTGACCTCTTCCCTCTCCCAGGCGGGCAGGCACCACGGAGTGACAGTACCGGGAGTGAGAAATGGCATTGGAGGAGTGAAGCCCATCCATCTCAGCTCCCCCAGGGACTGGGCTGGAGGGTCCCCGGGATCAGGCAGGGCCCAGGTGTGACTCCTGCTGGGAACCTCCCCAGGGCTGGGCCCTGCTGAACCCATGCAGTCTCCGGCTATGTGTGGTGCCGAGAGAGGGACGGGGAGGTGTCTGACTCACTCCCAGAACTCGATAACAGGGGACCGACGGTCGGCAAGCTGGTCACACGTGAGGTTGGCCAGGCTGGCGTTGGCACAGTCTTCGTGGTGGAAGATCTCCACACAGTCGAGAGTGTTCCAGGGATGGCCGCACGTGGCCCAGGGCAGCGTGGTGGTGAAGGACTTCACCAGGTAGTAGAAGCCCCAGGCCAGCACCATGATGTAGTAGGTGTTGCAGTAGAAGACGATCACCATGGAGGCGTAGCCCAGGCCTGAGAGGACAGCGGCTTCTGTGCGGGCTCTACTCTAGCCAGCTCCCCACATCTGCCATCTTTCCTGTCCCCACCAGCCATCCCACCAGGGCCTTCTCGGTCGCGCTCCAGACCGAGCCCCTTGGACTGTTCCTTGGGCAAGTGTTCCAATGCTGAGTTAACTCCCCGATCTGTCCCAGGCCAAAAATCGGCCCCTGCATCCTCCTCAGAGGCAAGGCAGAGCCCCTCCTATCCTGCCCCCATCTGAACGTGAAGTCCTGTGGGTTCCCTAGCTCCACATAACTCCCCTTCTTTGGGGTCCTACTTCCACCATAGCAGTTGGGGAAGGGCCAAGCCTCCACCTGCCCCCCACCCAGTGGCCTTCAGTGGCTATGTAGCTTGGGGGGCCTTCTCGTAACCTGGAGCAGTATGGGAGACAGTCACCTTCTCAGCAGGCAACCTCAGCCAGTCACTTCACCTCTCTGTGTCCTTGCCTCCTTGGGGACAGTAATAGTAAAACCTACCTCCTAGATAGGGCCTTGAGAGATGATGGGGGACACTATCCACACACAGAAAGGGCTCTAAGGTGACTTTTACCATTACTTTTTCTTTCGGACACTGAACTTTCAATGGCTCCCATCCAAACTCCTGGGCCTGGCCCTCTGGCCTTGGGAAAGCTGGTTCCGGTCACCTTCTCCAGCCATCCTCTCTTGCACCCAGCCACCGTCCACCCGGCCCCGGTGAGCCAAGTGTGATTGGCAGGGTCTGTCCCCAGCCCTGCTGAGCCTAGGTGTCCTAGCCCTGGTGGAGGGGCCCAATCCCCCCACTGTAGCCCCAGCCTGCCCAAGGTCACTGGATGGTCTCTGTGGTCTCCAGCTTCCGCCTCATGACTCGGGGGTCCACCAATGGGCCCCAGATCTGGTGCTCGGACAGGATGGGTGCCGGCCTTGCCCCAGAAATGGGAAAGGGGTGAGGTCCCTGAGGGAGAGGGCGAGAGGGGTTGGCCCAGGGCTGCTCACCTTTGAACAGGGGGCAGATGTTCCAGACGTTGATGCTGCCGGCCTTCATGAATTGGCCCAGCGAGATCTCCAAGAAGAAAATGGGGATTCCTCCGACCATGGCGATCAGGACGTAGGGAATAAGGAACACACCTGAGGGAGGATGCACAGACCAGGGACTTGACCCAAACCCCCCACCATGCCGTGCAGGCCTGTGGCCAGCCCAGCTTTCAGAAGCCCTGGGAGGCCGGGGTGGAGCCCCAGCTCAGGGTGCCACCCCAGCTCCATCATAACTTCCCACTGGGTGAATCAGTACGGCCGGGGGCCACTGACTCAGAAGCTCCAGGTGAACAGCCTGGGGGGGGGTTTGGAGTGTCGATGGGGTGCTGCGGCTCAGTTCCCTGGACTGGAGAGGGCCCTATGCCCACGAGGCTTCTGCCCTCACCGTCACCTAGGGTGACCTAATGGGCTTGG
Organism: Pteropus medius; assembly: GCF_902729225.1. Taxonomy (NCBI): domain Eukaryota; kingdom Metazoa; phylum Chordata; class Mammalia; order Chiroptera; family Pteropodidae; genus Pteropus; species Pteropus medius. The sequence continues at coordinate 319,487 of NW_024342648.1, read as the reverse complement.
AGGACACACGTGCTTGTACACACAAACCATCCCTCGTGTCGCAGTTCCACATTTGCCAGGCGGCACAAGGAAAGGCATGTGCGTGCATGTGCGTGCATGCGCGTGCATGCGCCATGGCTGCCTCTCAGGCCTGGGAAGCTGCCTGGTTAGGGTGAGGGCAGGGAACCCCTGCCGTCCCTGTTCCCACATACGCTCCTACAAGTGCAAAGGTCCAGGGAAGAGGGTGGGTGGCAGTCTTCTGCCAGTGGGCTTTGGGAGGTGCCTGAGGGTGTTAGCGAGCAAGGACAGAGGGAGACATCGTCGGGGAGGCCACCCAGCTCTGGAGGCAGTGTGCAGGGCAGGACCGGAGGCCTGGGGTTGGGGGGGGCTTGGGCCCCTGTAGCCCCTGTGCATCCCCCTCCTCTGCAGGCTTCCTATCCTTGCCCCTGGTTCAGCTCTCTCCAGTACTCGGAAGGTGGGCTTCGCCGCAGCTTGCCTGGCTCCTGGTCCCAGCATCCTTCTTGTGTGACCTTGGGTGAAGGCCTTTGCTCTGGGCCTCAGTTTCCCACCCATCACCCAGTCGCCATGGCTTCCCACCAACCCCGGTGCTGCTTTGCAGTCACAGGACACGTGTGTCCATCGCTGTTGCTAAGCCGGGCTGGGGCCCGTAAGTGGGCATGGGGTGGGCATGCAGTGTGTCCAGCGGCGGCGCCAGACGGCCCAGGCCGCAGGCTTTCCGAGCCTGGCTTAGGCACCCAGTGTTCCAGGTATGGGGAGGTGGGGAGGGGAGGGCAGAGAGGAAGAGGAGAAGGGAAGAGATTGGCCAGGGGAGGGGTGGAGTAGCTCATTGTGTGCGTGTGCACACGTGGGGGGCCCACACAATATGCCACTTGTGTGCCTGACCAGCGGGGGCAGCCAGGGCTCCTCACCTCTGGGAGCCCCCCCCCAGGGGCGAGCGTCGCCTTCCCACCTCAGTGGCCAATCCCGGAGCTCGGGGAGTCTGGGGGGGAAGCCCCGCGGCTTGGGCCGGAGGCTCGCCGGCTCCCTCCCCCCACACACACTGCAAGGCACATGACCGGCCAGGGAGTGGACGCCGCCAGGCTGGGCCACCGAGCGGCGACGGCCGGCGAGGGGCGGCCCCCGGCCCCTAACCGCCCTAGGGGCTTTCCCCACCCTCTGGACTTCGCCCGTGCGCCCCGCTGAGGAGGGTGGGGGAGGGTCCGTGGCGCGGAGGAGCGGGGGTGCTCACCTCCGCCGTTCTTGTAGCACAGGTAGGGGAAGCGCCACACGTTGCCCAGGCCCACGGCGAAGCCCACGCACGACATGATGAAGTCCATCTGGCGCGTCCAGGTCTCGCGCGGCGGCACGGCCAGGCGACCGCCGGGCGCCCCCAGGCCCGCGGGGCCATCGCCCTTGGCCGGGGCCCCGTCGGGCCCGGGTGCGATCAGGGGGCCCTTCTTGTCGTCCCCGGACACGCTGTAGATGCCGTTCTCGGTGCTCTTCTTCGCCATGGCCCGAGCTGGAGGCGCGGCCGGGCCGGGGGGACGGGCGGCGGGGGGCGCCGGCGGCCAGGGACCCAGGCGCAGGTGGCCGGCCCAATGGGGCGGGGCAACCGGGCAGGTCGGGCAGGAGGCGGGCAGGGAAGGTGGGGTGGGCGGGCAGTGCGGTCAGAAGCAGTCCAGCTGACACTTGAGTGAGCCTGAAGAATCTCACATGTGTCAGGGGCCGGGGCGCGCGGGCGGCTGTGGGGTCGGCCGGCGGCGGCGGCGGCTCCCAGCTCCTGCCCGCGGCTTGGGCGGCGGCGGTGGCGGCGGCTCGCCTGGCCCGAGGCTCAGCCTAGCGGGGCGCGGGCGGCATCGGGCGCCCAGTGTCTGCAAGCGGTGGCCGGAGCAGGGGCTTGCGGCCCGCGCGCCCCCCGCCCCGGCCCGGCCCGGGCCCGCGCGACTGCCTGCTCGCCCGCGGCTCGGGCTCAGGCGGCTTCGGCTCCGGAGGCGGCGGCGACGGCGGTGGCCCGGGCGCGTTCGCCCCTCCTTCCCGGCGGCGGCGGCTCCAGCCGCTCTCGGGGCCGCGGCGGGTTCAGCGACTCGCCACCGCGCTCCGACCGTCTCTCTCCTTCCCGGCCTGACCGGCTGCTGCTTAAGAACCGACTCCGGGGTGATGTCACTGTCGCCCCACCCCCACGACCAGGCTGTTCCCCCTCCCCCTCCTTCGTCCCTCCCTACCGCCCTCCCCGTCACTCCGCCCACCTCCTCCCGCCCTCCTCCCGAGGAGGAGACGCCGCTCCTGCGGGAGGCAGGATGGCTGCTACCTGGGGCGCCAGCCAGCATCCCCTGCCCAGGGGCCGAACCGCCCCTGACCCCAGGCTCACCCGGGCCCACCCCGGCCCAGATCGCCCCTCCCGACCTGCCCTTTCCGGTTCTAGGAGAGCCGCTTCCCTGGCTGCCTTCCAGCCATCCTCGGGCCCCTCTCTCCTCCCCCGTCCTCACTGCCTGTCCCATCTCCGACCCGTCTTTGACTTCCAGCTGGGAGCTGGGCCGGCGTCGGGCACCCTAAGGGGTGCAGGGTGCTTTGCGCCCCCAAAGGCCTGGGTCAAGCTGGCCAGCAAGGGAAAGGCTGAGGGTGGGGATGTCCGCTTCCAGGTGTGCTGTTGGATTTTGCCACAGGTACTAACCACCCCGCCTCCTGCCATTCCGCCCTCCCCAAGGGGTGCAGCCCTGGAAGCTGGAAATCAAGGCCCCAACTCTTGGGGTGGCGAGGCTCTATGAATCTTCTAAGGGGATCAAGGGGGAGACTGCCTGGATGAGGAGCAAGGCTACTTTCTGTCACCAAGATGGGGGATTGTAGGGACCCTTGCCGCCCCCACCCCCGCCATACCTGCTGCAGGCTCAGGCAGGAATTGAGTAAGGCTGCCCCCTGGTGCCTAGTGGGTGCACAGACCCTTCCCCAGAGGCCTCAGCTGGGAGGTCTCAGTTCCCTACTCTTGCCACTCCTCTCCCCGGGGACTTCCAGGCCTCCCCAGCAAGAGCAAGGTTGTTCAGCTGCTTCTCCACTGGCAGCTGAGCAGCCTGTTTGGAATTTTCCAGGGCCGAGAGCAGCCACGGGGTAGGGAAGGAAGGGATCATCATCCTGGTCAGGTATGTGAAGTGTCCACTCCCCGCCCCCGAGTCCCAGGCTCTCTGATTGCCGTGCTTCAGTCCCCAGATGGCTCATCTCGTTAAGCTAAACCCTCAGCCATGCGGCGGCTTTAGGAAGAAAAGCAGTTCCGGCCGGAGCCAGATTGAGCCTGCTAGGTGAGGGAGGGGCAGCATCTCCACCCAGGCTGGTGGGAGGAGCCTCAAGAGGCGTGAGCGGGAGATGCGCAGGGACCTGGGGGTGGGGGTTGGGGACCCTCGGGGTGGCAAGGTCGCGCTGCTCATCAGAAGACCCTAACTTGAGTCTTCTCTGGCCCAGTCGAGGGCTAAAGCTGGTCTGGAGACAAAAGGGTCGACAGAGAAGTACGTAGCCCATAGATGGCCTGGAGGAGCAGGGCCCCTGGGCCAGCTGGATGAGGGTTGCTTCGATGGAGAGGTGGGAGCAGAGGCCAGACACCGCAGGGGGAAGTGAGGACGTGTCTCCGTGCAGGCAACTCTTTCATGAACTGAAGACCATGCTTGTCCAAAGAGCACGGTGGGGAGGGAAAGCAGTGGCTGGAGAAGGACGTGGGTGAGCCGATGGTGTTTTGGAGAAGTGGCCAAGGCTT
>NW_024342648.1:313504-313881 GCF_902729225.1 Pteropus medius | reverse complement strand
TGGGGTCTGGGGGCTACGAGGGGCAAACTGACTCCCCCCACTCTTGCATAGCACTCCTTACCCACCAGCTGTGCTTATCCACACAGACCCCTGAAAGGATTTTGAAATTCGTTTTATGTTTTAAATAAACTTACACAAAATTTCTGAAGCGTTTTATGTACAGACACACTGCAGAGATAGCGCCGAGAGTTCCCACGCGTCCACACCTAACATTCTACATTGGTGTGGCCCATTCGTCGCAGTCCTAAACTAATATTGGACATTGTCATTAACTCGTCTGTAGTCTTATTCAGAGTTCCTTGGCTTTCCCCTCAGGTCCTTTTTTTTTTTTGCCCCAGGATCCTACACTGCATCTTGGCTGTGACTGTCCCCTGAGA